>NW_012267519.1:756301-764915 GCF_000151885.1 Dipodomys ordii
TGTGTGTGTGTGTGTGTGTGTGTGTGTGTGTGTGTGTGTGTATGTGTGTGTGTGTGTGTGCGTGTGCATAAGTGCATGTGTATCATGTTTTATTGATTCATTCATCTACTGAGGGGCATCTGGGTTGGTTCCATATCTTAGCTATAGTGAATAATGCTGTGATAAACATAGTCATGCTGGTAGCTTTAGTATGGCCTTGTTTGTGATCCTTTCAGTAAATGCCCAAAAGTGGGATTGTTGGGTCATAGGGGAGGTCTGTGTGTAATTTTACTCTGAATTCTTATTGACACGGAGGTAAAGAATGTTTCACAGAGATGAAAACTGAGACTTAAAAAGGAGTCCCTTGTCCACGAGTTTTTAGCTCCCATTTCTTGCATGCACAACAGGAAATCTTTCTCTTTTTCTGTTTGACCCAGCTTTCTCTTGTTACACTAAAGTAAATTATTGCTTTAAAAAAAGAGTTACAATAAACATAGTTGTGCTGGTACCTGTAGTATAGTCTTGTTTGTGATCATTAGGGTAAATGCTAGGGTATAAGTCTTCACTGTATTTGATGTTGATATAATTTGTGGAGGGGAAGGGAAAAAACAAACTTTAAATAGGGTTACAGGTGGACCCATTAAAACAATGAGATGTACAAGACGTTATGTGGAAAAATGAACTTTACAAGTTTGGCGGGGTGGGAAGTAGGGAGGTGGTAGCGGGGTGTGGAGGTGGGGGGTGGAGAGGGGAAGGGATGGTATGGGGAAACGAAGGAGGAGGCAACAATGCTTGATAAGAAATGTACTCACTATCTTGCCCATGCAATTGTAACCCCTCTGTATGATATTTTCACAATTAAAAATAGTTACTTGTCATTCCTGTCAGTTCTCAACAGGTCAGGACTTGAACACTGTGCTGAGGCCTCCTCATGCAGTGTTCTCTTCCTGAAGATGCTTTGAAAGTTCTCAAAGGAGAGTGACATCTTTCTTATTGCAATGTTTTACTTGTAATTGGACCTCTGCAGTGTTTCCCTGATCTGGCCTAGCCAAAAATGGGTGGAACTCGTGGACAAATTGCATTTTTGAGAGTTGGTGTCTGTAGCTTGGGCTTCATGCTAGGGTTCAGGACCTAGTGCCCACCTTCTGAAGAGGGAGCCTTGGCAGGAGGCTGTGTTTTCAGTTCTGCTTTAGTTCAGGGTTGTGGCCACTGCAGGCAGGTGAACTGAACTGTGGTGAGGAAGCAGGTATCTCTAGACCCTGGAGAGCTTCCCAATAGGGTGGCCATGCTGATGTTAACTCCCCTAACTGCTTGATTTGGGGGAAAGGGGCCTGTATGCTTTGACCAGACCTTAAACCAACCTTTCACTCGTGATGAGTTTCACTCTTAGAGCAGCAAAGGCCCTTCTACCTGTTTGCTTACTATCCAATAGATAGACTAGGGACTGAGGCTCAGAAAAGCCTGGGAGGCTTTTTGCTCAGGGCAAACCTCAGGCTGGACTCCTGTCTGCATCAGATGCTTTATGTTCCATCTTGCTGTCATCATTGAGCCAAGCATAATCACCAGCCCCACTATTTCTCTAGCTGCTGCTGCATTGTATAACTGGGCAGCAGGGTTGCTGTCCTTCTAGGTCCTAGTCTCCTTTGACCTAGTGGCACCCACTTTCCCAGGAAGACTATGTACCAGCCAGTGATTAATACAATGATGAAAAGAGCTTAGGAATCATCATGAACCCTTCATGTATCTTACTAGCTTAGTTCTTGTGTCAGTCTTCTCTGATGATCCCTATTACAGTTAGCCCTTGGTATCTGTAGAGCATTGGTTCCAGGACCTACTTGTAGATATCAAATTCATAGCTGCTCATGTCTTTAATGTAAAATGGTATTGTTTTGCATATAATGTATACAGTTATCTCATATATTTTAAATCATCTCTGGATTACTTTAATACATAATAAAATATAAAATATTATGTAAATAATATACTGTATTGTTTAGGAAATAACAATAGAAACCAAGTTTGTGCATGTTCAGTCCATATGTAGTTTTCAAACACAGTGGGTTTTTTTTCTATTTTATCTGTAGTTGATTGAATCCGTAGATACTGAACTCATAGATGTGGAAGGCCAGTTGTATAGATGAGGAGAGTGAGAGTCAGTGAGGTGCAGTCACTTCATAATCACACAGCTAGTGCATGGGTCAACCAACATTCAAACCCAGAGGTATTGATTTCAAGACTATCTACCAGGATCCCATGAAGCTAGCACTCTAGAGTAAGCTGCCAAGGAACCAGACTGAGGAAAGGCCAGTCTCATTGTGGCCTCCTAAAGTCATGCTCCCTTAAGTCTCTGAAGCAGGAGGAAGTTCCTACCCTGGAGACAGAATCTACCCTGACCCCCAGCAGAAGTAGCCAGGGAAGGTAGCCTAAGTAGTCCATGGAAAGCCAAAGAGGCTGGTATGGTGCAGAAGCAAGCAGAAGTCTGTGGCTTTACAACAGGATGTACATGCTAGCCAGGTGCTGATGGTGCTGCAACCACTGCTGCATCTGGCCATCCACCACCTGCCTGCATGAGAGGCCACAATGCCTCTGCACATGGAGTAACCAGACCCTCACAGCTGTACTCAGCCCCACTCTCAGGTCACTTCTTACAAGTCCCAGTCATAGGGCCCTGGGCAAGGCTGTGGACTCAGTTGTCTTCAGTCCCAACCTCTACTTTGGTTCCTTCTTTCAGGGTTACCTTGTGTCAGGACCTGAAAATAGAGTCACTATGTGCAACCACTTTTTTCTTCCTGGTAAGTCCCTAAAACTGGCAGAACGTAAGAAGATCCAGAACTTGCAGTCTTTTTCTTGCAACGCTCTAGGATAGGGTAAGAGGGATAGCTGAGTGACCTTGTGCAGTTCACTGGCCCTCTTTAGTCATCAGTTTCCACATATACCAAAAACGACTTGGACTTCAGAGTCTTAAAAGGCCCAACTTGCTCTAATTGCCTACAGTCTCCAATCTCAAGTTGTAATTCTTCCACTGGAGTTTGCACTTTGAGGCAGACTTCCTTCCCAAAGGACAGGCAAGGCTTTACTGAGTGCCCTCTTCTGTCCCTATCCTTCTGTCAACTCCACCTGAGCTGCCATTCCACTTTGAACTGCTTTTCAGTTCCTAAGTGTGCTGTCCTCTGTACCCATTCCTTTCTGCCAGGCAGTGTATTGGGAAGCAGCTCTGAGGTGTTTTTAAGAGTAAGTGGACAGAGGATTCTGTCATGGCATCCACTTCCTTGAGAGGCACATTCCTTTGAAGACCAGTTCAGTCCAAAACATAGCCATCTTTCCTGCTCAGCCTATCCTGTCAAACTTGACTGGCTCCTGGTATAATAAGAAAGGGGTGATTGGTTTGTGTGGGCGAGGGACATATAGAAGAAGAAGCCCCAAATGTGCCTTGTCTACAAGTACAGCGATGACTGATACTTGGTGTCCCTCAAGGGACAGTGGGCAGATATGTGCACAGGTAGCAGGATTATAGAAAGCCAAGGTTTGAGCACCTCAGATCCATCCTAATGTGGTCTTGGAGCAAACCCTTGCTCCTTGAAGCTTCTTGGTGGCTGACAGATACTGTCATTTTTAGGGATTTGAACAGCAGGGAGAGAGACAGGATTGGGTGGCAGGACAGATGTCTTCCATTTGGGGGCTTTCTACCTAGCCCCTCCCCAGGCCCAGGAAACCTTTATCCAAGCAGAAACTCTCCACCAGTACTGGGGCCTTGACAACTGTAATGGAAAGCTCCTGGGTCCTTCCAGGACATGTCCTCTCCTGGAGCCCTCCAGACTGTTATTTTTTGTTTTTTTGTTTTTGTTTTTGTTTTTTGCAAACTTAGAGGAAACTGCCACCTGCCCCAGTGTCCCTGATCCCCAGCCAGTGTTTGCATGCACCTCCTTCTCATCCCCATTTAGCTCACCTGAGGAGGACCTTCCCTGGCAGGGTCCAGAGGAGAAGAAAGGAGAGAGTTGCAGGAGCAAGAGATGTCATTCCACGGATAACTTGGATCCCTTTCCCAGCCTGGCTGCCAAGGTGAGAGCGGATATCCCTGTGGGAACGCCAAAAGTACAGAGCCTTCTCCAACTTGGGCTGCCCACAAAAGTGCGCGTGGAGCTGGGCTAGGAGTTGTATGCTCTTTTTTTTTCTTCTGCCCTCTTTTCTGTCCTGTCTTTACCAGTCAGGGACCAGAACTATTTCCATAGAAATGATCATGACACAGATAACCCTACCGGTCCTGATTTGGTTTCCCTTAGGCTGTGGAGGGTCTCAGCTTGCCGGTCAGGGAGCTAGCAAAGATGCTCTTTGGGTAGCAATCACTCTCCAAACCCTGGAGAATCTTGGAGGGGAGAGAGGAGGGAGACTGGTAGGAAGATGTTTCCCTCTTCTCCCTCCCACCTCCCCCTAGATGCACCCTCTGAAAGCAGCAATTTAAAGGCACAGTCACTAGCAGCTGGAGTGGGGTTCCAAGTGAGCAGGTCTGTATGCCTGGGAGGAGCTTGGTCTGCCAAGGCTGCTGCCTGGGGATAGCCTGAGGTGTTCTGTCCAGCCTCCAACTCTCCAGCTGGAGGAGTGCACGTAGGCAGCCCTGCTGGCCGTCCCCCCCCCCTCCACTCAACAGCTTTCCTTTTAGCCTGACACTGAGCTACATCCCAACAGAAAAGTCCTAATGATTTTCCTAAGAGGAAATCCACCTACTCTCCGAGAGGTTAGGTGGAGCCTCTGCGTATCTTCGATCTGGCAGCTTCAGGTGAGGGGCAGGCTGAAGGCAGGAGCAAAAAAGTGTGTCCCCATCCTCTGGATGAAGGTACAAAGTACAGATGATTCAGGAATTTCAGAGCAGCTCCCCTGTGAGTCTGCCTATATGGCAGTCTGTCCTTGTCTCTGCTCCCATATTCCCCTTCATTCTTGTTCTTGTGCATTCTTTCCCCTGCCTTCTTCCCTTTCTCAGGTCACTTCTTGGGAGCTTGAGAACCTCTGCACCTCTCAGAATTTTTCCTTCTTGTCCCTTGCTTCTTGTTTGTATGAGCTGGAGGTGAGGACAGGGTAGAGCACCCATTCAGATACCAACTAGCAGGTTTTGTATGCTTCAGAGGAATCATGAAAGGGACAGTGGGAAGAACAGTGACTTGGTGCCCTGCATCCCTAGATGAAGCAGGTAAAGGGGTACACTGTTCTCTTGCTTTCAGCACATTTGCTGATGCCATATAGAGGCTTCAGCAACTCTATTTTTAATTGCCTGACCCTTCCCCAGATTTTTCCATATGTCATCTAAACAACTCTGGGATTCCCACCAGTGCCTCTTCCTTCCTCTTTTACTCTCCTCACTTCCTGTCTTCCTCCCTTTCTTACCAGTTTTCCCTCATATGTTCTCTCTCCGTCTTTATCCCTTCCTGTTCTTTCCTCTCACCTGTATCTGTCATCCTTCTATCTGTCTCTGTCTCTGTCTCTCGCTCTCTCTCTCCCTATCTCTCTCAAAGACACATACACATACTTCCTCACCATCTCTGTTTTCTTTCTCTAGCTCCCTAGTATTGTCAATCTCTCATGTTCTCCCAAATTTTAGCAGTGAGAAGCAAAGGTTTTAATTTCTTCTTGGGTGGGAACTTCTCTGTGAGCTCTTCTGAGTTTGTACAGGGCAGTGGGGAGTGTTTCAAACTAATTAAGCTAACTGCAGCCATTCTAACCTTGTCATGGAGAGGAGGGTGTAAGGGTTGGAAGCTCTTTCTGATAGATCCATTGCCTATATACAGGGTTTCATAACAAGGCATCCACTTATAGAACTTGGGCAACATTTCCTTTTTGGTGGTGTTGTTATTAAGGAAGAAGAATTTTCAAGTCACAAATGGAAGATAAAGAGAATTTTTCAAGAATACACACTGAAATATTAATGAGTGAGCCAAGCTTGTTGGAATTGGTAGGGATAACATTTACACCTCAAAAAATGTCTATAAAAGCAAAATACTAATTCTCCTAGAAACATCTTCACCTGCTTATCCTTCATCCTCCTTAGGTATTACAGTCCTTATTCTATGGACAGGAATAGAGCCTTATAGAACATCAGGGCAGAGTTCCACACTGAGGAGCAAATGGGAACACTTGTCTCCTTTTTTGTGTAACTCTCCCCTCATGTCACTTTCTCTACCGCAATAGTCCACAATTGCTCTCAGGTTGCAATCCAAGAGCATCTGATTTGGTCATTCTGCTCTTGCATTAATGTTTAGAATTGCCTGTTCTCTTTCCAGTATTTGTGTGTGTGTGTGTGTGTGTGTGTGTGTGTGTGCATGCGTGCACGCGCATGCGTTCATGAGAGAGAGGGGGGGACAGGAGAGAGAGAGACTGGGACTGCAACTCAGTACCTAACACTTTGTCTCATTGGCTAGCACTCTACCAACTGAGCCATGCTTCCAGTCCTTTCAAGTATTTTGTTGTTGTTGGTCATGGGGCTTGAATTCTGGGCCTGGGCACTGTCCCTGAGCTCTAGGCTAGTGCTCTACCACTTGAGTCACAGTGCGACTTCTGGTTTTCTGGTGGTTAATTGGAAATAAAGAGTCTCACATCCTGGGCTGGCTTTGACCTGTGATCCTCAGATCTCAGCCTCCTGAGTAGCTAGGATTACAGGTGTGAGTCACCAGTACCCAGCTTTCCCCAAGTGTTTTAAGATGGTCTTCTCTACAAAGTACTTTCCCCTCCACTCTTGCCCTTCTAGACTGAGGGGTGTTGTAATTTTGTCAAGGAAGAATTTTTGAACTTCTACTATTTTCCTTGGGTCTGATTCTAGTGCCTGTGCCTGGAAATGGGGAAGGTTTGAGGGGAACATACTACCATCTAGTATCAGCTTACTTGCCTTCCCCCCTACTCTATCAAGATCTGCCTGAAAGCAGAGACATAATTTCCACCAAATGCTCAGTGTACTGTACACAATTAGGGAGTACTCATTAAAAGATATACCTTGAGTACCTAAAGACACTTCTGCAAGCTCATTACTTGTGCATCTCTCTCTCGTTAAAGAAGAATGATGTTTCTCTCTCTCTCTCTCTCTCTCTCACTCACACACACACACACACACACACACACACACAGATGGAAGGCCAGCAAGAAGCAATGGCAATAAGGAGAAATAAAGGAGCAGCTTTTACTTACTTGCCCCTTGGGTCTGTGGCCTCACACTCAGTAGTCTGAAATTCGTGGCTAATGGAAAGCATAGGCCTCTAGGGACTGGTCCATTGTCTCAGGCCCCACCTCCTCTGTGCCCCATGGGATGTCTGAATGGTGAGAGTATGGCAGAGTCATCTTCCTGGGAGGATAATCTCTTCTTGTGAGATATTGCAGCAATCAGCAAATGTCTGGCTGGCAAGATGAAGAGATCCAGATTTCCTTGGGTCCTGGAGTAGAAGGGAGAAAAGTCGAGAAAGAACTAGGTGAACTGCTGTTTAGATTTGACAAGCACCAAAGAGTTTGCTGTCCAACAAGGAATCCTTACTCTCTGAAATTGACCTCAGCATCTTCCTACAGGGGAAGGGTACGAAGTTGTATCCAGTCCTGCCCCTTAACCATTTTCTCATCATTAAACCATGGTGTTTAAGAATCGCCATGTCCTACAATATATTGTACCTTTTTCAGTTTGGCAATTGGTTGCTACTACACTGGCCTGAAGAACTGACTTCATTGCAGTGCTGAGGTGATATAAAAGCTACAATAGGAAACATGGTTTTCAGGGTGAAGTACATAATTTTGTTATTTTAAAAAACCTACTGAACTGCTAAAAGTGGATTAAGCACATTTTCATAAATATTTCATTCCAGGAAAGAGTCCCTCAAGGTCCAGTCTTATGCAGGGAAAATTGCAGCTGCACCCTGCTGACAAGCAAGCTTCCCAAACCCTTCGTTGGAGAAACAGTAGGTCTAAGTTGGGATAGGTATTTTTGGCAAATTCAATGATTTCTAGGCTGTATGTTGAGGGACAGAGTGGAAAAATTATTTGACATAGCTTCTTGGAATTAATTCCAATTACCCAGATAGTTTAGCCCCTTCCCCATATTACCTATCTTATTTATTGAAGTAGAAAATGGATTGAAAGGTACCTCAGAGGTAGGCTGTGTCCCCAAAATGAGGAAATTCCCATAGCTTTAGTTGCTTTTCAGAAGTGTTGGGGTAGGAAGTTTGAGAAGGGGGTTGAAATAAAAGATAGACACCTTTTAAAAAATTTGCTGATGATGATCAGAGCACTTCAGTTGGATCTCTAAGGAACAAAGCTGCATCTTTTTGCTGTGTGTGAATTTTTCTTTTCAGGGTCATATTCAGCTTCTAGGGATGTGACAGTTTACTTGAAAGTAGTAGCTCAATTTTTATTGCTCAGGATCATTGCAAGCAGAGTAAGGAAGCACTCTAGCCCTGCAGACTTCAGGAGATGGTGCAGAGAGCATGTGGGGTAGTAGTGGTGGTGGGAGTTTCACAGGCCTCAACTCAGCTGGAATTAGAAAAAACAAAACCATAGGTGAATTAGGCATGTTCAATGTTCTCATGACTTTTGGATATTGGCTGGTTTCAAGTCTGATGCTACAAAAATTTCACCTTCTGTGTGTGTGTGTGTGTGTGTGTGTGTGTGTGAG
>NW_012267519.1:767540-770606 GCF_000151885.1 Dipodomys ordii
GAGCATTCAGCAGCAATCAAAAGAGAATGCTATAGAAATAAGCTTCAGACAGAAATGGTGGTACATGCCTCTAAGCACTAAGCAGGCAGAGGCAGAGGCAGGGGGATCACAAATTTGGGGAAGGATTGAAATGTGGAGGGAAGGAGACAGGGAAGGAACAAGAACTGAACTAACAAACTTCAAACCAGAGACCTAATCTTGGAAAAGCTTTTAAGCTGAAAAGATCAGTGCCTGGGGAGTTTTAGTTCATGTTAATTTCACTGATTGACTCTTGGTATGGAACCAAGTCTACTGTAAACTTAACCCCAAAGGCCCCTCCTTGTCCCTTTGTCCCAAGGGGACTATCTTACTCCTGTAAAGGCTGAGAAGGAATTTTAGTTAACTGTGAGAGAGATTTTTCACAGTTTGAGATTTTTTAAATGTGTCCAAATTCTCAGAGGTTGGGAAGAGTATTGGTTCCAAGTTGGT
Source organism: Dipodomys ordii (assembly GCF_000151885.1). Lineage (NCBI taxonomy): Eukaryota > Metazoa > Chordata > Mammalia > Rodentia > Heteromyidae > Dipodomys > Dipodomys ordii. Next base: position 768,009 of record NW_012267519.1, read on the forward strand.
GGAATACAGTACAATTATTTTGATACATTTCAGCATATTTACTCTTAGCTTCAATACACTGCCATTATTTGGCTTTCCTAGATCCATCTTATAGACTGTAAAACAAAGATCTAAGATGTTCTACATCTGTCCTCTCTCTTCTTTCTACTCCTATTTCCAATTTCCCATACATAACTATATCATGTTTATACGTTCTTGACAAGATAGACTAGAGCAGAAATTATGCGAGACTTCTTTTGTAGTTAGTTCTCATGTCCAATTTCATCCTCATTCTCTGCCTTTACATTATTCTGTACCTACTCAGATCTCTACTAACAAACATGTTCATGGTATCATCTTCCAGAGATAAACAGGTCTCCTGATTCCCAGCAAGGGTCTAAAGTGATCTTTTTATTTAACAAATGGGGCAATGGGAAGGATAGAATGTTCAATTCGATTCTTCATAGGACTTGATTCTGCTATGGAACTCTCTCTTGTCTTAGGAGATGAATAGAAAGAGACCATCATCTTGCTCTGTCTGTTCATCTTTCTGTCTGTCTGTCTGTCTGTCTCTTTCTCTCAGTCTGTGTGTGTGTGTGTGTATTGTGTGTGTGTGTGTGTGTGTGTATGTGTATACGAATAGTGGGACTTGAACACAGAGCTTGAGTAGTTCCCCTAGTTTTTTTTTCCTCTCTCAAGGCTGGTGACCTACCACTTGATCCACAGTACCAATTCTGTACTTTTTTTTTTACTTTTTTACTCACAGCTGGCACTCATTAAACCAAGATTCCATTTCTGGCTCTTTGTCAGAAATTAAGAGATATGAGTCTCTTAGATTTGTCTGCCCTGGATGGCTTTAAACCTTCATCCTCAGATCTCAACCTCCTGAGAGCTAGGATTACAGGAGTGAGCCAACAGCACCCAGAGCATCTAACTTTTGTAGGGATCCAGAACTACTCTGCAGGCTTTAATAGGAAGAAATTATACTTTTCCAGCCTGTATTCCATAGAGCTTGGCCACAGAATAGGTCTTTTTCCTGGATGTCAAGCAAGATGTCATAAAGTCAGGACACAAAACCAGGTAGGTTCTAACTGGATGTTCTAGTCAAGTGAGAACCAACTAGATTTTTTAAGTTACCTTAAGTAAGATATTAAGGGAAAATGAGTGAAACCACTATCAATGCCTCCTTCTGGATTTGTTGTGGTTAGTGGTGAAGATGTCTCCATCCTTTTGAAGTGATCCTTTCAGTCACCAGATGAATGAATCATGGATGAAATAACTGAACACAAATTTTTTTCTTTAAAGACCTTTTTTGATTGTTTTTGGGTGATTTAGGTACCTTTTGGGTTTCCACTTGGTGCCTGAAATATGTTTAGTAAAGAATGAGGAGACAGACTACAGTTTGATAGGGGAAGGTTTCATTGGGCAGAGGAAGAAGGGCTGGAACTCCTCAATACCCCTTAAAATGTTAGGCAAAACCAGGTTTAAAGTGTTTAAAACAGATCAAATATAAACCTTTGAAGGCCGTAGAAGGGGGAAATGAAAGGCTTAAGGTAAGCCAGCGGTTTGGTGCAGAACTTGGATTAGATTTCAGTAACTTTGGCTTCTAAGGCCAGCTGGTCTCTGACATGCTGCTGCCTTCTACCAATAGCCTAAAACTGATCCTCTGCTTTGTGCTCTGTGACATTTCTCCTGTTCCCCTCCCCAGAAGACATGCATGTGCACTGCATCTCATAGTCCATGAGCTCTTCCTGGTGGAGCACATGCTCAGGCTGTCAGACCTTCCTGAGTTGTTAGTTTGCAGAAAAGATTCAACAGTAAAGCCAAGGAAATCCCTTTATATTAAATCACAAGTAGGCTAAATTATGCACATGTAAGTCACTTCCTTCAATATTTATTCAATAACTCATTTTCAGAAAAAGCTGAAGAGAGAAAGAAGAGGATAAAGGAAGAAAGCAAGGGGGAAGAAAACGGAATTGGCTAGATTTGTTGAGAATTTCTTAGCACATTTATTTCCTTACCCAAATAATTTCTTTAAACTCTATTCTTAGAGACTGCATTCCCTTATACTCCTGGGCATACATTGTCCCAATTATCTCTAGAAATAAGCTCAGAGGTGTAAAGTGGAGAGCTTGGCATCATATACAAGGCTTTTGTCAGCCAATAGTCTCCCCAACGACAGAGGGACCTCTGGATGGGCCTGACTTACAGGGAATACTGATTAACTGTGTGTTGGATGATTGAAGATTGAATGTATGTAGGAAGAGATATGACTCAGCTAGGGATCCTCCCTCACATCCTTCCCTGCTCTTTAGGTCCTGTGGACCTTAGCAAAAGAAATAAGGGGCCAGGTACCAGTGACTCACACCTGTAATCCTAACCATTCAGGAGTCTGACATCTGAGAACTGAGATTCAAAGCCAGCCAGGCAGACAAATCTAAGCAAACCTTAACTCCAATTAACTAATAGAAGGCCAGAAGTAGAGGTGTGGCTCAAGTGGTAGAATACTACCCTTGAGCAAAAAGCAAGGGAGAGCACCCTCGTTCTGAGTTCAAGCTCTAGTACAACCCTCCCCCGCAAAAAAGAAAAGACATGAGTGTGTGTGTGTGTGTGTGTGTG
>NW_012267519.1:770781-775622 GCF_000151885.1 Dipodomys ordii
GTGTGTGTGTGTGTGTGTGTGTGTGTGTGTGTGTGTGTGTGTGTGTGTGTGTGTGTGTGTGTGTGTGTGTGTGTGTGTGTGTGGCCTTTTAATTGACCAGGAGCACTTCAAATGAAAAGTTTGCCTGAAGAGTAGGACAGGATTTCTAACTGAAATCTCTTTTGACATTAGATGAATTAAGCAGGCTTTGGTACTAGACTGGGGTCAAATCCTTTCTCTTCTACTTAACTGTGTAACATTTTGAGTCAGGTTAGTTGTACAGTATGCTGAAACCAATCATCTTTCCTAGTCATGCCCTAGAAGACATGAGTGAGTTCTCCTCTCTAGTACCTACCATGGTCACTCCTTAGGGTAAATAGCAATCAGTTTGCTGTTAGAACTGCCAGCCAGTCCTAACTGAAGCACCTTTAGTAGAAACCTTTGTGTCTTTAGCCTGACCTATCCACAACAAATTCCTACTTAAGGCTTCATGCATAGAGATTGCAACTCATACATATACTTAAAACTGTGGGATGGCAACCTTGTGGATACTCAAATCTCTTCCAAAAAATCTTCTGAGTCATGATCCCTCACTTTGCTAAGATCAGCCCATTGTTATTATCATGAACTCCCATATTCCTCAATCCTATAAAACTACAAACTGAAAACACCTGTTTGCTCTTGAGCTACTTAGTTTGGGCCTGCTGGTTCCCTTAGTGGTGGACTTTCTCTCTATTAAACTCTTTAGCCACTTTACTTTGGTGTGTTTATGTATATTCAAATTTTTGTTGAAGATGCTAAGAATCTGGGATCTTTTAGCTCTGCAACCACTCACTGGTAAATATTTTACAACCATTTTGACCATCCAAAATCTCAGTCTCCCCTACTGCTTTTTTTTTTTGAGATATGGTCTTGCTAAGTAGCCTAAGCTGGCCTCACACTCAGGGTCCTTCAGTTTCACCTTCTTGGAGACTGGGATTACAGGTGATTACCACTATGCTTTTCTCCTCATTTGTTAACAATTTAAAATAATAAATGATACCTATGTCATCAAGGTAGTTGTGGAGATAAAATATGGTAATAGATATTAAAGCTCTAGAAAAGGGTTGAATACATACTCAGCACTTGATAAATGGTAATTGTTATTCTTGAGCTCTTCTTTCCATTCTCCTGCTTCTGTGGGCTGGAATAGCTTTACAGCATTGTATGCCCAAGCTCAGAGATGGGAATATGCCAGAAGAGAGATTCTGGGTATAGAAGGAATACCATATAGAATCACTCAGAGAAAAAAAAGCAGATGCTTAGTGGGGCATTAGAACTACATCCTAGATAAGGACTTAGCTCTGGGAGAAGAGATAATTAGAAATCTTGCTCAGAGTAAAGGGAACAGGAAATTGTGAGGTCAGAGAGAAAAATTTGAAGAAATAGTAGGGAAAGGAAAGCTGGGGAGACTAGGCAGGAAAGGTTTGGAAGAAATAGAGAGGGGCTAAGATAGCTGAGGAAAAGCTAAATTGCTCCTAGAACATTAAGCACAAATGAGGGGAAATAAAATTAACATCTTTATTGAAAAGAAAACAAGGAAGTAAGAAATATCCTTGTTTGGGGAAATCTCATGTAGAAAGCAGCAGGTGCTGGAGGCCTTTGGAGGCTGGTTGCCATGGTGATGCTATATGTCTTTTCTATTACCCTGTGAATCTGTCAGCTGATGGTTTCTCTCTGCTTTCATTTCTAAGACCAGGGCTTAGCCCTTGGTGAAAATTTGCATTTTCATTTCCTACCACTGTTGTCACAGATCCTTTTTGATTCTGTTACAGGAGATTTTAGGCCCTAGGCTTAAACTCTTGATTTTCATATGTCAGGTCCAGCTTCTCAGGTGAACATGTCAAATAAAAAGATGGTGAATGGCCAAGAAAGGAAGTTTATTATGGGACCTGGGAAGCTACAAGAAGAAAGCATTTCAGCTCATCTTCCTGAACCAGAATAGTCTTAGAATTGAATAACAGTTAGACTGGAGCAGGAAGGAATGAGAAGTATGCATAACTAAAGAGTCAGAGTCACAGGTGTGTTCAAGTGGACATAAGTGTAAGGGCTTGTGGCAGCAGTCACAGTTGGTGTGGCAGCTCATAATCAAAGGATTGGTCAGATGGGACCTTGTTACAATAGGAATAACACCTGGTAGGTTGACTGGTCCTTTCTGACTTCCAAGATGGCTGCAAAGTGACTGCAGGAGAGAATGTCTCAGGAACAAGGACATACACACAAAGCAGAGGCTGGGATGCCTAGCTTTTCTCTTACGTTCAGTTAATTCATGGACTCAGAAAAGGAGTTAGTGTTCCTTAGCAAAAACAGCCCCTTTTATGATACCTGTCTAGGAAGAAAATGGAGAGTGCATGCCAAAGCTTCTACCAGGCAGAAGCTGTCTGTGTACCATTTTCTAGGTGGAAGAGAAGGCAACTCAGAGTTCCCAACAGACTGGGAACACACTGACCACAGGGAGATGGAAGAGCTTTTTTTTTTTTGTTAGTCCTGGGGCTTGAACTCTGGGCCTGGGCGCTGTCCCTGAACTCATTTTGCTCAAGGGTAGGACTCTACCACTTGAGCCACAGTGCCACTTCTGGCTTTTTCTGAGTAGATTATTGGAGATAAGAGTCTCATGGACTTTCCTGCCCAAGCTGGCTTTGAACTATAGTCCTCAGCTTTCAGAGCAACCGGGATTGTAGGTGTGAGCCACCAGCGCCCGGTGGAAGAGATTTTTATGAGTCCTTTTTCAACTTAATTTCAGGCATTCACATCTTTAAGAAACTAGGGTGATCAAATGTTCTGATTTGCCCAGATTGAGGGGTTTCCTGGGACAAAGAAGTTTCAGGACTAACACTGGGCATGTATCAGAAAAACCAGAATGGTTGGTCACCCTAAGGAAAAAAAAATTCCAAATTTCAAGCTGAAGAGAACTGTCACTCTTAAGAGATACTTAAAAAGTAAAATGAAGAGAATAGAGAAGGCTCTTGAGAAAAAGTCACTGTTTAACCCAGGCTTCAAAATATGGGTACTGAATTACTTGTGTAGGTTTTGCTATGAACCTGTCATCTTTTATAGAGTATGTGAAGAGATTCTTCAAATTCGAACTATGGAAGAAACAAATGGCAGTCTAGTTAAAATGCAGAATTTGGTACTCTATGGTGATCTACTTCATTAAAGTCTGTGGAGCCATACATCCCAGACATCTATGACTTTTAAGTTTTCCTGTTGACTCTGATGCATATAGTCTAAAAGCAAGGAGTTGAAAAGGGAGACAGTTTGGTACACATGTAAAAGACAGCAGCCATCAAGACCTCAGAAAGCTTGACTGCATCAAGACAAAGGGTTTGCAAATGTCCTGGCCCAAGGACAGGGGCATACTCTGCCTCTCTACCTGAACTAATCTTGTTGCCACTATTGCCAGGGTGGTGGCTTCTTCTTCTTTTTCATCAGGTAGAGGCTGAATATCACCTCATCTTAGTTTTATCCTGGCCTACAACTGGATATTATACCTTGTCTTGGATTTTATTGAGTTTATCATGGTTTATAATTTTACATTTCTGTGAAAGCCTCTTTATAACTGCCCCTTCTAATTAGCCTTGAACTCTATGAGGTTGAAGCCAGGCCTGTTTACGTCAAAGCCCTGATTCTCTAGCACAGGGTTGGGCATAGTACATAGCAGCTAAATATTGTTGAATACATGAATGAAAGAATAGGGAGGGAGGTACGGCTGCCCATCCCAGTCTGGATGACAATGCTGACTGGCAGTGCCTTTATGCCACTGACTAGGCAACTAAAACTAACAGAAACCTGTCTCATACTGTGGAGGCTGGAAGTCTGAACCAGGGTGCCAGTATTGTTGTGTTCTGCTGACTGTCCCTCTTCCTAGATGCCAGCTCCCTATGCCTTGTGGGAAGGGAGAAAGAGAAGGACAAGGACCAAATACTCCATGACAAATATCTCTTCTTTTTATGACACTAATCTCATTATGGGGCTTTGCCCTGGTGACCTCATCTGGACCTCATTACCTCCCAGAGGCCACACTTCCAAATATGTATTGAGGATTAAAGCTTCAGCAATTTGAATTGCATAAATATTTGATCCATAACAGCTATCAATTGTCTGAAAAAGGACAAAACAGTGATGTGGCCCCTTCTTCAGAAGTTCCAGTGTCTAGGAGGAATCATAAGCCACTTCCAAAGATTATGACAAACAGTAAAACCAAAGTATTAGATAAAAGGCCAGGGGAAGCGCTGTGAGTCAAATTGGCTGGCTGGATACCCTAAGTGTGAGGAAGGAGAGGGTGTTGTGCCTTTACCAATCTATCTGTACATATTCTGAAAGGCTGACCCAGGAAACCTGCCAAATAATTTCATGTTCCTTCCAGAATGTGCAGGATTCAAGAAGGTCAGACTTTGCAGAATGGGATGTTTGATGAGAGACAAGGGACCATCATTATTATTAAAGATGAATTAGGAGCTGGGTGCTGCTGGCTCAGGCCTGTAATACTTAGCTACTCAGGAGGCTGAGATCTGAGGATTGAGGTTCAAAACTAGCCCAAGCAGGAAAATCCATAAGACTCTTATTTCCAAAAAACTACTCAAAAAAATCTGGAAGTAGCTCTGGGGCTTTGGCTCAAGTGGTAGAGTCCTACCCTTGAGCAAAAGGAGCTCAGGGACAAGGCCCACGCCCAGAGTTCAAGCCCCAGGACTGGCAAAAATAAAAGATGCATTAGTGTTGAGCACTGGCCATATTATATGCACTTTGGCAATCTTTAGAAGTAGGTGCTGTGGGGCTGGGAAGTTGGCTCAGTGGTAGAGCACTTGCCTTGCAATGCATGAGGC
>NW_012267519.1:775872-798290 GCF_000151885.1 Dipodomys ordii
GGAAGGGAGACTCTGTGTCCCTGGGCTCATGCAGCCTTCAGTTCCTTATTTGGAGCAAGAAATTCCATCTTGTCCCCCTTGACATGGCTGTGACCCTCTAGCTACACTAGGGATGACTTGTTCCATGTTGCTCCTCCAGCAGAGTGCCCTCAGCTCACAGAGGAGGTGAGGTCTTTTGGTCCTGTGAGTGGATTTTTTCCCAGAAGCTTGTGAGACTGAGAAGCTGTGGTTGGGGCCAGGACTTTGTCACTGGTATAGAGCTTTGAAAAGATATTCCAGAATAGTAGCATGGTCACCCCTTTGAGCCTCCAGACGTTCCATTCACCCTCCAGTGCTTGGGTCTCAAGGCCTCCCTCTCCCTCTGCCCCAAGGTGGGGCAGTTCCCACTGCTCCCACTGCCCATCTTCCCCCACACCCTTCGTTTTTCTCTGGTCAGCCTTGTGGGCTGAGCTGGGCAGGTTCCCCACACAGGGCTTTCAATGAGAAATTTCGTCATGGTCAGGCAGTGCAGATGAATAATTCAGAAGAGGCCACCCAGGAAATGTTCTTTCAGAGAAGAGATCTTTGACAATGGGAGAGGCAGAGAGCCTCTGCTTGTTGTTGTGGGAGGGAAGGAGGAAGAGAGGGAGGTGTGGGCCGGGTTACAATGGCACAGGTTTAGAATGAAGACCATACAGGAATCACCAACAGGGCTGGGAAGGTGGCTCAGTGGTAGAGCGCTTGCCTTGCATGCATGAGGCCCTGGGTTCGATTCCTCAGCACCACATAAGCAGAAAAAGCTGGAAATGGCGTTGTGGCTCAAGTGCTAGAGCACTAGCCTTGATCTGAAGAGCTGAGAGTGCCCAAGCCCAGAGTTCAGGCCTCACGACCGACAAAAAAAAAAAAAAGAATCACCAACAAAATTCTGATGGAACAAAGCACCAGTGGTTCCTGCCTGTAATCCTAGCTATTCAGGAGGCTGAGCTGTAAGGATTGTGGTTCAAAACCAGCCTGGACAAGAAAGTCTGTGGGACTCTTAACTCCAACTAACTTACCAGGAAACCAGAAGTAACGCTGTGGCACAAAGTGGTAGAGTGCTAGCCTTGAGCAAGAAAGCTCAGAGATAGCACCCAGGCCCTGAGTTCAAGCTCCACAACTGACAAAATTCTGAGGGATCCTTGTTGGAATCCTTTAGGATCTTTGCTATTTAGGCATTCAGCCTACTTTTTATAGGCTAGTACAGCATCCCCAGTAACCTAGTGACTTTTGCTCTATGAAGCCATGATCTCTTTATGACCAATGTTTATCTTCACCAAGCAGTAGTGTCATCTTGTGACCTATTTGTTTATCTGTTGGGCTTTCGGGATGATTAAGAGTGCTTGGAGTGAAAAGATTATAGACCTGAGGGAAGAAATGATGTGTGATATGCATTCCTAGGCCTCATTGAAGTGCAGGGGGCTGGGAGGGAGGTAGCGGCAAGCTTACCAAAGCAACTGTGCAGCTTGTACTCACCTGAGCACATGTCTTTCCTGAGTGTGGTGGGGTAATTCTTAAGACTTGAGTATAAGACATGTGCAAGGTGATATGATTCTGACAGTGTGGAAGGCTTCTTTCCAACGGACAATTTGTAACCCAGAATTTAGACCTTAGCTTATCCTTATCTTAATAGAAGGCACCAGTCTTAGTGAGAATTAGCCTATGACACAAAGCAATTTCCAATGCTTTATTTCTTTGCTAAGGGGACCCAGTGGCTTAGATTCTGGTGTTCTAGCTTCTGTGTCCTTTTCTGTAAAACAAGTAACAGGTAACAAAGTTCCCTCATATGATTATAAGAAGAACTATAGATTATAAAAATGTGGCTTGTAAGCTATGAAACTTTGTGCTTCTGTCAGGGATATTTACAAGTAGAAAGATGTACTCACCTACCCACAAGCTTGTACTTGGGCCCATTTGGACAAGCAGAAATGTGCTAGTGTTGGGAGCAAAGAATATGGTGGGGGAACTATGTCTGTGCCAAGCTAATTGGCATGTCTTGGAAGCACATGGTGATGGTGACCATAGTCTTAATGGTAATTCTGTATCACAGCTATGTAGAGGAAGCAGGCTATGGAGTCCAAGGATCTAAGCTGCCATTTCTAAACCAGAACATTCTTGAGCCTTACTGTTCTCATCCATGAAATGGAATTAACTGTTTCTATCCCTTACGGTTAAATTAGAGTGTGCATGTAAGGTACTGAAGACAGGTTCTGGGGAAGAAGAGTGGGCAGGGTTGGTCTTCACCAAGCTTGTTAAAGGCTAATACAAGTTAGCATTGGAGTCCCTCAGCACCTTCACAAGAGTTTCCATGAGGTGCTGCCTAATAGAAACTTGCCATTCCTCACTTCAGTCTTCCTGGCTTCTCTTCACTGTTTCCCTCCTTCAACCTCCACACATCCCCAGGACCATTTTATTTTGCCCAGTATTGAAATCATCCTAAGAAAAGCAGCCAGCCTTCTCTCTTCACTAACAACTGGATTGAGGAATGAGGAAGGCTGGAGGGTTTACTGGTTGCCATGGTGAGGAATGGACCCTGAGAGCATTAAGGAACTTGGAACTTGAGCACTTTTGTTTATTGGTTTTGATGAGTTCTTCTTGCTTTTCCTCCGCTACCTCTTCTTCCCCTCTTCTCTCCACCTCTCTGCCACTCCAAAATATCAAACTACTAAAGTAGAAGGAGATTACTAGGAGCAAAATCAGCTCTGCATCATCAACTCCACTAGAATCTCCACTGAACTCCTGATGTGGGCTGCATGAGTACAGGCTGCCCTGCTGAGAATAATTTGTGTGTACTTGGCAATGCAGACTCCTGGGAGGACAAGTTTGGAACACAAGATGTTACACCTTTATGGTATCTTGCAGCATCCTGAGTCAGGGAAAGACTCCTTGTGGGGAGGCTGTGTTGAAGCTCTCAGAGCCCTTCAGACGTTTTTTGCTTTCTGGCCACAGAATAGAAAAAGCATAAACCAACTATGATTCACAAGTTTTGGCTGAAGGGAGACCTCTAGAAAAAGAGGAAGTAGGGGCTGGGAAGGTGGCTCAGTGGTAGAGCGCTTGCCTTGCATGCATGAGCCCCTGGGTATGATTCCTCAGCACCACATAAGCAAAAAGAAAAAAGCCGGAAGTGGCACTGTGGCTCAAGTGGTAGAGCACTAGCCTTGAGCTGAAGAGCTGAGGGACAGCGCCCAGGCCCTGAGTTCAAGCCCCACGACGGACCCCCCCCCAAAAAAAAAAGAAAAAGAAAAAGAGGAAGTAGCTCAGTTTTGGAACTTTCCTGTCTTCTATCTCCCACACCCCAAGTTCCTTTTTGAAAGGTAAGGGCATCCATTCCACAAGATCTACCTCAATCAGCTGATGATCAAGGTGGAGCATATTTGTAGATTGATGTAGGCTACAAAAGGTCTTTGAGCTTAGTATAACAGTTATTGTTGTTGCTTTTACTATTATTTTGTTAAAATTTCCCTTTAATTTAATCCATGTCTCTGAGAGAGGAGACAGCTGAATCAGGATAATTTTTGTGGACTGAGTACCTGGACTGCAGTCAAAACTGATCTTGCTTCATTCTTAATTGGTACCCTGGGGCTGAGTAGCAATAAGAAGGGAAGGAAACCCTGAATGTACCAGCCAGGCCAGATTGTGACATATGCTGAGGTCCCAGTGTCTCTTATCCTCTGCCTTCATTCTGTGCAAACTACATAAAATTAGCCTGATTGGATGAGCATCTCAGAGTTAATTTTTATCAAATGGTATCCCTGTAACCTTAGTACACCCTTTTTTATTCATGCTAGCCTAGGAATAGATACCCTACTACCTTATAACTCTCCAAATTTGTATTCTCAGCTTCCAGGGACTTAGAGTGTGTGTGTGTGTGTGTGTGTATGTGTGTGTGTGTGTGTGTGTGTGTGTGTGTCTGTGTGTCTGTGTGTCTGTGTGTCTGTGTGTCTGTGTGTGTGCATTCACTAATTCTGGGGCCTGAATTCAGGGTCTGGGCACTGTCCATGAATTTATTTTTCTCAAGGCTACCACTCTATCACTTGATCCACAGCTCTTGTTTCCAACTTTTTTTGGTGATTAAATAGGAGACAAGCATCTCAGGGACTTTCCTGTCCAGGTTAGCTTCAAACCTTGATCCTTACATCTCAACCTTCTGAGTAGCTATGATTACAGGTGTGAGCCACCGGCACCCAACTCCAGGGGCTTTAAAAAAATCCTCACCTATTTCTGACTTTGTATATACTCAAAAATATTTTTCTTGTATCCACGTTTTATTTTCCCAGGTAGATAGCATGTTTCTTGAAGCACACTCTGCATCATCAATTCCACTAGAATCTCTTCAGAGCTCTGAACACAGTAGGAGCTCAATGAATAAGTGTTAACTTATTGCTTATGAACTGAATACTACAGGAAAGGCCTGTGTTAGGTACAACTAACAGACATAATCTTGGAAGGACTGCCTTATGGTATAGATAAAGCAAGAAAAAATGTTTATCTCATGCCAGCTAGAAACAAAGATTTAAATATTAAAGAGTCAAACATAAAAAGCAAAACTGAACAATTAGTAGTAGAAAATGCAGGATGATATCTTTGCAGCAATTTAAAGTATGGATCTCCACCCAATCAAGAGAATAATTGGATATTGAACAGAGAAGTAAATTGGGGAAAATATTGGTGACATATATTAGCATATTCAAAATGAGTATCCAGAGTAGGGCAAGAAAGGGTTAAAAGATATGCTAGAGAAATACTGTTCAAATAGTCAACTTACAGAAGGGGAAGCCCAGATAAATAGGTAGTAGTCACCAAAAGGACTCATTATAAACCAGGAAAGATATAGTTTTGGGGTTTTGTTTTTAGGGTTTTTGTTTTTTTTTGTTTTTTTTTTTTTTTTACCAGTCTTGTGGCTTAAACTCAGGGCCTGGGCGTTGCCCTTGAGCCTCTTTGTGCTCAAGGCCACAGCACCATTTCTGGATTTTTCTAAGTAGTTTATTGGAGCTAAGGGTCTCACAAACTTTTTATGCCTAGGCTGGCTTCAAACTGCAATCCTCAGATTTCAGCCTCATAAGTAACTAGGATTACAGGTGTGGGCCACCAGTGCCTGGCCAGATGCAGTTTTGTACACATCAGAGTGGCAAAACATTTCAAAAGAATTAACAATGTAGTGAGACTGACCCTACATATGGCATTATGTAAATAGATACAGCCGTTTTTGGAGAGCAGTTTTGATTTAAGGAATTCGAATTTTTATGTGCCCTTTGACAGAGAAATTCTACTAAGTATATATCCACCAAGAACTACACTCACAGATACAAAAAGTGGCTTGCATGAAGGCATTTGTTGTAATATTGTAGTAGGGAATAATTGGAAATAACCTAACTCTCCATCAATAAGAAAATGAATAAACAAATAGCTACACATGCAATTTGTGGTAAAATTAACCACTAGATTCATAGATCTCAATTGAATTCTTTCTCAATAATGATCATATTTATATGAATTTTTTTGGGGGGGTCCGGTCATGGGGCCTGAACTCTGTCTGGGCCTGGGCGCTGTCCCTCAGCTCTTCAGCTCAAGGCTAGCGCTCTACCCCTTGAGCCACAGCGCCACTTCTGACTTTTTTCTTTTTGCTTATGTGGTGCTGAAGAATCAAACCCAGGGCCTCATGAATGCAAGGCAAGCGCTCTACCACTGAGCCACCTTCCCAGCCCCAAATATGAAATTTTTTTAAAAGATGTAAGTCAAATATACAAGAGTGTTCATCAAGCTGGGTCCCAGTAGCTCATGCCTGTAATCCTAGCTACTTAGGAGTATGAGACCTAGAAAACTATGTTTCAAAGCCATCCCAGACAAAAAAGTCCACAAAACTCTATTAACCATCAAAATGTCATATGGGAGGTATGACTCAGGTGGTAGAGGGCCAGCCAAGCAAACAATTGAGTGCAAAGTCTTCAATTCAAACACTGGTACTGGCATACACACAAAAAATGTTCATCAGAAAAGGAAATGAGAATTGGAGCTAGTGTTAGGAATTGGCACTGACTTTAGTTTTAATGGTACTAAGCAAAACGGAGGCCTAGTAGAACTAGGCCGTAAAGCCACTTAGCTGTCTGTCTGAGGGGAAAGGGACAGGATCTTGTAGTGACAATTTGTATTTGTGCACAAATGTCCTTGCCTTCATCTTTGTCTTTACTTCCTCCCAACTCCCAAGCTGCAGGGCCTTCAGTCCTCATGGCTCATTCCTCTACATCTGTTATCTGTCTGTTTACCTCCATAGCAGACAATTGGAATTTATTGATTTTTTTAAATTGTATAGAGATTTTACAAGACTGCCTGCCCAGAAACACAAATGGCATTGGGAGTGCCAGCCCACTCCAGATACTGTTTTGTCCAATGTCCTTGGCTGAATGAAGGAGGGAAAGAAGGAGACTAATGCCAGGTGATAAGGGAGTGCTTGCTGTAGGTTATATGTCCCATAGTTCACTTTCTCAGCTTCTGTTATCAACTCCCCTTCTCTTCCTCACAGTGGACTTCTTCCTAAATAGGCACTAAGGATGGGAGGGGAGAAAGGAAGCAAAAAAGATATTATCAAGTTATGTGCTTTCAGCCATACCAAGAACTCTCCAGCCTGGAGAAGTAACTAGTATAACAATTCCCTAAATTTATAGTTGAGAAAACTGATTCCTCAATGAGCATAGGAAACTCCCTCAAGGTCTCCTGGACAGTAGCTGAGATTTGGATTTGTCGAGCTCCAGATACATTGCCCTAAGCCATAGAGCATAACCTGCTTATGTTCTTGGTCCTGCTATCAGCCTATGTGACTATTAATGCAGAAATCTTCCTGGGCCTCGTTTTCCTCTGTCATCCTTCTGCAATGACAATCTTTGCCCTGCCAAACTGCTGGGATTGCAGTGACGACCAAATTTGCTAGGAGTTATGAAATAATAAAGAGCCAGCCTCTGGGTAGGAAGGAGGAAAACAAAACCTTGGTCTCTAAAGTCGGTTGCCTAGGCTGCAGTCATAGCAGTATCCTTCCCTAGTTCTGTGACCATGGAGGAGTTTTTTCAGGTGTCAACTCCTTAAGATAGTGGCCTCAAATTTATCATCCAGTTCTATAGGTCTTTGCTCATTCTCCCTACCCCCTGTCCTCACTGTGCTCTCAGATCCCTAGGATCTTACTCTTTTGAGACAGAGTATCTTTATGTAGCCAAGGCTGGTTTTGAACTCAACTTTCCAAATGCTGGGGTTATGGGTTTGAGTTACCATACCTGGCTATTTCCCTTCTTGAGTCAGGCCATTTGCTGTTAGAATCCCATTTAATCTTTGGTTAATGTTCACATTAGCTGAATCTGAACTGGTTTGGAATGAACAAGGGGAGTTCTGACAAGTTCCATGATTCCTACTGTCCCCTTACTGTCCTGTACCATCACGGTGTTCATCTTGGGTATAACCCTCCTCTTTACCTCCTTAATTGTGGTGGTGATGGGGAAGAAGCCATGCCTAGACCTAATCTCTTTGAAGCCCAGTATAGGCCCACTCTCACTGCCCTGTATGAAAAAAAATGAGTGCCATTGTTTTCATTCACTGTCACCTCAGAATATAGGGGATATGGAAAAGCTCTGATCTAAAGCTTGGGCTATAAAGCAGCTTATGATAACAAAGACCTGCTAGACATTTTCAGTCCAACTATTATGCTCCCAAACAAATCTTGAATCATGAAATATCATTTAATTAGCTATTATTCATAAAATACTATGTTGGCATTAAGAAGGGAACTATTAGGCAGAAGAGAAGCTTACAGGATAGTGGGTAAGACAGATGTATCCTTTAGTAATACAACATTTTGTGTGTTTGACCAATGCCTTCAGAAATTTATCTCACTATATTCTCAAAATTTTCCATGAGACATGCAGGGCAATATCATCTTCATTTTACAGATGAATAAACTAAGACACTTAAGTACACATGAGACCACGTACCTATAAAAGTAAGAGAATAAGAAGTGGAGCATGGTGGTTCATGCTTGTAATTGTAGCTACTTAGAGGATGGAGATTAGAGGACCATGGTTTGAGTCCAGTCTAGGCATTAAAAAATTCTTGAGGCTCCATCTTGACCAATTACTAGGCACAGTAGCATGTGTTCATCATCGCAAGCTATGGGAGAAGCATAAACAGGAAGACTGCAGTCCAGCTGGCCTGGGCTCTGTCTGGAAAGTAACCAATTCAAAAAGGATCTGGTGGAGTGGCTCAAATGGCAGCATGCCTGCTTAGCAAGTATGAGGCCTAAGTTTTAATCCCCAGTACGATTTTTTAAAAATAGTAAGAAGAGTATAAAACAGTTGCCAAGATGTCTAACATGGGGTGTACAGGTTCAAAACAAGTTTCAAAACACACACAGTGGCAAGCCACTTAGAGAGAAGCCCTGTGGGAAGATTTTGCTTTCCTGCTTAGCTAACATTCTTGGGGGAACTGAAGGTCACCAAGACTGTAATTTCATGCAAAGGAGTCAAAGCTTAAGGAACTGATGGAGACTAAGGTCAATGTACAGGTAGCCCACTGGCTGAAAAAATGGAGAGGTTCCTGCAAGCTAAGGAGAATCTAGAGGAAATGAGACTTCTTCTGGGTGACCCTACTGAGCCTGCCTTAGGAAAATCCACAATGCAAGCCCAAGAGGCTGCCCACATAGCTATGCTCACAGCATCTTGAATGAGCAGAGCTGCAGAGCATCTGTCTTCACTGTAGGTGTTCTCAGAGCCCCAGGAAATTTGCGGGTCACCCAACCCCCAATATTCTGGGGTTCTTTTAAAAGCAGAGCTGGAGGGCACATCTGCCAAGCTCCTTCACTAACAAGCGATCACTTATCTGGAAGCCCTGCTCTTCCCTTCTGCTGTAATAATTGAGCACAGAACTATGTGCCTGTGAGAACACGCATATATGTCTATGCAGGGGAAGCTGGGGCAGCAGCTGTATTGCCTGGAGAGAAGAGAGAATTCTGCTGCTTTCTTCTCCAAATACTTACTTTTGCTATACTCCTTTCCTTTCCTGGTCGCCTTAAGATTCCAGATAGGGGCTTACTACTCTTTGTCTTAAAGTTATACTGTCCCCTATCTCTCTTTTAGGGTAAATTACTGGGATTTTCTATATGATGGATGAAGCCTCCAGGCAATGAAAACCATCTGAATGAAGAACTAAGGAGGTGGAAGGCACAATATGCACTTTTTTACATGTAAGTATGCTATGCAAGAAATGTGAATGGAATGGTGGTTAGACGTGTAGGTCCTAGAGGCATATTATTTAGGTTTAAAACTTTGTCCCATGTCCTACAACCTTTCAGTGATTCAGCTACCTTGTCTATAAAACAGGGATTACAGATTCAACACATAATTATCAAGTGATTAGAACAGGGTTGAGCATTTATCAAGCACCTGATAACTATTACTTATAGTTATACTCTGCGTTTTAGGAGATAAGATCAAGAGGATTTGTTTGCAACTTCCAAGCTGCCAGGGGCTCCTATTAGATGCCTGCCTCTGCTGAGGGGCCACGGCACTTCCTAAAGGTTTCTGTTCATGATCACGGATCAGCATCAGCCATAAAGACCTCTAAGAAGTACCTCCTATGCAGGCTTCAATGCTGTGATTCTTTGAGGTTCAGTGGTCTTCTACACACAGAGGACAAAATGGTCTAGACTGAGGGAAGAGTTAAATACCATCAGCCTCAGAGTCAAGAATAGCAGGAAATACCAGAGGGTTCTGGGGAAACAGTCATGGTTTGCAGGAGCTGAGAGAAGGAGCTCCATGCCCCCAACAAGAGCAGGCTCTTCACCAATGCAGCTTACCAAAGACATTCCCTTAGGAAGTTCACCAGCCTGAGGCCAAGTAAGTATAAGCAAGTGTAAAATCAATGAAAACACCAGATCAGAGGAAAGAGGAAATAGTTGAGTGATTCAGGCTAACTTTGAAGAAACATTAAAAATAACTGAGCTTTTAATACATATATTACTTTCTCTGTGGTAGTGATGGGGATTGAAGAGAGCAACTAGAGAAGTTACAAGGAATCTTTATTTTGCCTGCTTCAGTAAGAGGTATATGTGTGTGAATTACTGTCTAGCATGGTCACTTATTACCATAGATCAAGGAGCCCTTTTATCACTAGAATTTTCTTTGTAGTGATGCCCTTACCCCCACATAGAAGACCTCTGCCTGCAGTGGTTGTACCTTCTGCTCTTTGCAGAAGGAAATTTGCAACACTTTGATTCCCTGTACATTGAAACTGTGAGTAAATTGGATCCAGAAAATGGAGGAAGCAACATATTCCTGGACCATTCCAACCACAGGACTCAGCCCAGAGGAATCCAAGAGGAGGAACTGAGAAAATGTGTTTAAAAAGAGACACCTAAGTCACCTTGCAGAAGATACTAGCCATCAGGAAGCAAGGAGGGTAGTAATCAAGACAAGGTGCCTGACAAGCCAAGCCTGCTCTTTTATATCAGAATATGGGGGCGGGGAGAAAGGGAAGTACAGAAAAAGAAGTAGTACTTATTAGTCCCTTATTATTATATGTCATCCCGTGGCTTCCCTGTACTAATGATAATGGCTGCTTTTTTAGTGAACAAAGACATTGTATATGTGGTCTCATTTAACTTTTATAACTACGTTTTGAGTTTCATATTACTATATCAACTTTTCATTAGACACAAAGACTCAGAAAAGCTAAGTAACTTACCTAGAATTGTGTAACTGGTGCAGATTTGAGATTTGAATCTAGTTCTGACTTTGAAGCTTGTACTCACTGCACTAGATTGTAATTCCTCAGCATATGCCTCAGAATGTTTTTCAGGAGAAGCTAAAAGAAAGAAAATGTCTTGAGTTTCATGCAACCCCATTTGTTCAACCTTTCTTTGATTTGTTGTGTTTCTGGGTTTTTATTAAGAAAATTTCTGCCTGTGCCAAGGAGACCCCTAGAGTTTCTCCTATTCCTTCCTATAATGTTTTCAGAGTGTGTGCTTTTACTTCAAGGTCTTTGATCCATTAGGAGTTGATTATGGTGCAGGGTGATATAATGATCCATCTTAGTTTTCTACAGGTGTTTAACCAATTTTGTTAGCACCATGTACTGAAGAGGCTGTCTTTCTTCAATTCAAGCTACCAGCACAACTATAGCTAAGATATGGAACCAACCCAGATGCCCCTCAGTAGATGAATGGATCAAGATACACACACACACATACACACACACACACACACACACACAATGGAATTCCCAAGATACACACACACACACACACACACACACACACACAATGGAATTCTATGCTTCCATCAGAAAGAATGACACTGACCCATTTGTTAGGAAATAGAAAAAATTAAGTGAAGTAAGCCAGGCCCAAAGAAACTTAGGTTCCATGGTTTCCCTTATCTGTAATAACGAGTATATGTCTAGGACAAGTGGAAAAGTCTAAAGATATGCACATATGACCATATAAGATGATGCTAAATGAAATGAACACCAAGGTAAGGACACAAGAGGTTTTATCTTTGTTGTTGTTTTTAATGTACTTATAATGTACTATGTGATTTTTTTGTTTCTTTTGCATGTTCTTCCTCCATGGTATAACCTGTTTTCACTGTATTTGATTCCAGTGCCCTGCATCTTGTATATACACTTTTGGGAAGGAGAAGGGAAACAACAAAATGCTTAAATAAGGATACAGATTGACCCATTGTAACAATGAGATGTACAAGACACTACATTGAAAACAAACTTTACAACTTGGGGTGGAGGGTGGAGTTGGGGAGGTGAGGAGGGAAGGTATGGTAGGGGAAAAACAAAGGAAGGGGTAACAATGCTTGATAGGAAATGTACTCATTGCCTTGTTCATGTGACTGTAAGCCCTTTGTACAATATCTTTACAACAATAAATATATATATATATATGTTAAAATGTCCATTCTATTGGTCGTAGTTGGATAGGATAAATAAAGCAAATGACACCCAAATCTCAGTATTTTACTAAGTCAACAATGATTTTGGGTCCAGAATATAGTCCAGTGCTGCTTGGAAAGGATGGGAGAACTAGTGAGCTCTAATCTACTCAGTCATTCAGGAATTCACACCCATTTCACAATGTGGTTTGGTTATCTTTTCTGCCATCTTTTATGGCCCTTTAGTGGGTCCTCTGCATTCTTGGCAAGAGGTAGAGGAAGAGAAGATAGAGGAGGCATACCAACTCTTAACTTCTTCAGTCTGGGGAGGACTTAAACACCACCATTCACATTCTGATGGTAAGGTCCAATCACCTTATTGTGGTAGAATCTGGAAAATGTACTTTAGTGGTAAGTCCTGTACAAAGACAATGTGAATTTTCATGAGCATTTTTATAGGCTCTGCTTCACTGACCTCAGATCATCAGCTCTTCTGAGCATGAATGAGTCCTCTTGCCTCTCTGAGCCTCCATTTCTTCATCTATAGAATGAAGATTACAGTAGCATCTACATGTGAAATACTTAATGCAGAGTGTGGCATACAGTTAATAGTTGATAAGTGGCATCAAACTGCAAATTCTATTTTCATTATCTTTTAAAGACCATAATGCACACTGGCACAGTAGACACTTTTCAAAAACTCTGAGTAGCCCAGCTATCTTAATCTGTTTTATGTTGACATAACAGCATCCTAAATTTGAGTAATTTTTGTTGGCACACAGTTCTGGAGGCTTGGAAGTCCAGGAACATGACAGGGGTGAGGTTTAAATGCAGCTCCAACTAATTATGGAAAGTGGAAGGGCAAATGGGCATGCCTGAAACAGACAAGGCACAACTTGTGCCTATAAAAATGGCATTAATCCCTCTTAACTACCTAATCACTTTTTAGAGGTTCCCCTCACTTTTCAACAGCATTACACTGAGACCCAAATTTCAGTAGAATTTGGAGGAAACAAACCATATTCAAACTGAGACACAAACCTTTTTCAAAGGTGTTTGCCTGTAAAACTCCTGCCTTTGAAAGATCTGAAAAGGCTTTTTTTTTGGTGCTGATACTAGGGCTTGAACTCATGATCTGTGTGCTGTCTCTGAGCTTTTTTTTTCTTCTTTTTTCTGCTCAAAGCTAGTGTGATACCACTTGAGCCATAGCTCCACTTTTGACTGTTTGGTAATTAATTGGAGATAAGGATCTCATGGACTTTCCTGCCCAGGCTGGCTTTGAACCATGATTTTCAGATCTCTTAAGTAGCTAGGATTATAGGTATGAGCCACCAGCACCTGGTTGAAAACTGCTATTTTTAATATCTCACAACCGTTGGTGTTGGTGGGAAGCATAACTATCCAAAAGTGATGATCTGGATTGTACACTCCTTTTTACTTGACACCTTTCCCCAGTAGAACTGACATTCTCTGAAACATGCTTTGGGAAGCTCTACTCTCCTTTCAGTGAGGAACTCTAATAACATATGTCAGTGATTTGGAAATGTTTTCATTGAATTTTAATGGCCCTTTTCTATTCATTATCTTCTGTTTATAGGGAAAAGTGGATAGATTTTTTTAATGCAGACTGTATCAGCTAGGTGCTGGCCAAGAGACATTGTGTCCTTGGAGTTAGGGCATTTTAGGAGAAGGAGCAGAAACTCACTCAGTAGCTATGGTGGCTGGGGGCTAAACAGCAGAATGGAAGCCCAGACAGACCAAGTCATGCCCTGAACTCTAACCTCTCACATTAAAGCTGAGAGGATTAAATCTCAAGAACTCTAAGCATAATTCCATGGATCCTATGCCTCTCCTATGTGGAGGATGTACTCTGATTATTTAATAAAGACCAGCCATGCCAAGGTGCTGTGCTGGCCTTGGGTCTTATGCAGAGGATGCCTGAATTTTTTACATCCTCTATATTTGGGATATCTCTAGTACAACTATTCATCCTACTGCCACAGATTCCAATGGAGGAAGGTTGTGAATCTGATATTAAGCAACCTATAATAGACACTGCCCTAGCTGATTCTTAAGTACTCACTGTATTTCAGATCATTTGTTCCCTGCTAGCCCCTTCTCAAGACTCCAGATCTTCCTTGGTCTCATTCTGTTTCCCCTTTTTTCTGGCCAGCTCAGAAGGAACCCCTCTCCTGACACCTGAAAGCACCAATGTCCGGGAGTAGCATTAATTCTAGTCTTACTGATGTAAGCTGTCACCTGCTCATCAAGCCATTCTAAATGCAAGTGGAATCCTAATTAAGTAACGTTAAACAAATGTAGTCTCTAGGCAAACTATCCTGTTCTCCCAACACTCATTTCAAATAGTTGTTCCTAAGATCCTGCCACTTAAACTTTGTTCCTCTTCTACCCAGCCCATGTCCCCTCTTCTCTACCCTTGTAATTATCTTAGAGAAGACAGTCCTACATCAATGACTGCACACATTTAAGACCTAAGGGACCTCATGGTTGGGCTTCATGCCCACTTCAGCCAGCATATCTTCCCCCTCTCTCCCTGAGTCTTCCTTTGGCATCTCAATATTTGCTCCCAGGTGGGAGGGAGAGAAGAGAAGGCCTCACACATTGGGAGAGGCTAAAATAAACTCCTTAGAACAAAAGCTGTATCTTATACCTCTCCTTTTTTGCTTTTGTTAGCTGAGATAGTCTAAGTATGTTGCCTAGGCTGACCTGGAATTTGCAATCCTCCTGCCTATGCTACCTGAGTGCAGAGATTACAGACATGCATTAGCATGCCCAGCTTCAATACCTGCTCTTAGCCCCCTTCAGTACTTATGTCCAGCACAAGGTGGGTAGAAGGCTGACAGCAGTAAGAATCCATTCCATCTTTGCTGGGAGGCTGACAGGTGATTCTCCTCCATCAGCACTAAATAGAAGTTCTGCAGTGGTAGCTCTGGTCCCTCACTTCATGCTCCTAGAATTGCCTGCGCTGAGCTAGCAACAGCCATGACTGGCAGAGAGACTTAGCGCTCTTCCTGCAAATGGTCTGAAGAAAGAGCTTTGGCTATTTTTTTGTTCTGTGCAAATGAGGTTAGGGTGATTCTAGTAATCAGGTGCAGCCCTAGAACACACCATATGACACATCAAGGTACATTACAACCCACTCATAATACACAGAATTTAATGTTCAACTACGATGTGCAAGGTTAGTGAGAGCATTGAAATTTGCCAAAGATAATCATGGAAGGAACAATATGCCAATATGATAACCAGGGCCAAGAAATAGTTTGTTGAAAAATGGAACTCTCTTTAAATTACAAGGAACCCAATCAATTGCAGTTGTGTAGTCTTTTTCAAGGCAGTGTGTCATAACAAAGTCCTGGATTTTTGTGTAGTTTTCTCAGTTTACTGGCTGTAGTTTGTGGAGAGATTTTAAAACTCTTAAGTCTTCACTTTATAAAATGGGAAATGATCATTTCTCCCTTGCAGGATAAAAGTAAGGTAATATATGTATTATTCATTGCTGTAAGAGAGAATGGACATTATAGGGTACCAGGTGGTGCCCCTGTTAAGTGTTAGGTTGACATAGGATTTGGGCTTGTCTTAAGAAATTTGGGGAGGGCCTAAGAAAGCAAGGCTTTGTGCTAGATTGGATGCTGTAAGGAAGTTCAGTAATTGGGTATCTTAATAAATCTTATGTATAAATAGAGAATGTTAAGGCAAAAATAAAGATGTAATTGAAGACAGCTTTCACTCAGAATGAGGGAAGTTTGGTAAGGTTTGTGGTTAGACACTGTTCATGTTTTGTCTGTGTTCAGATCTGATTACACACTGGTTCTGACCCATCATGGCCCTGTCTGATGTTGACATTTTATGAATTTGTTTTAATAAGACAACATGGAACAACTAGTAGGAAACACCAGGGTCTAGCTGTTAGAAGCTGATTAGTTGTTTTTGGTACTTCTGTTGTAGCCTAAGACAGAAAATAACGCTGAAGGACATGAACCAATGATTTCCAGATTTTCACCATTGCCAAGATTGTGTTTAGAGGATGTAGTCAGTAGCAGGACTAGCATTAGTGTGTTCTGCTCATTATATTGCAGTATGAGCTATTGAATCCTGTAACCTATGACATTTGAAACTGGGCAGTGCACATGAGCCTACTGTAATGTTCTAACAATTTGCAGAAATGAAGTGATCTTAGTCCAGGAAACAAATAGCTGTTTAAAAGTTTTAGCTGTTTTATCTTGTAGCATATAGTTACAGCAAGAAGCGTTTATTATAGAGTGAAATTCCCCTTGACTAGTTAAGAGAAATTTAAGGATAATGTGATTATTCATAAGGACCCAAAATTCTGAATTTACATGGTTTGGGGTTTGTGTGCATGCATGAACTTGCATGCTGGTAATGAAGCTTGAATTTAGAGACTTGGGCTCTTGCCAGCTTTCTTACTCACAGCTGGACTTCTACCATTTGAGCTGTGCTTCTGATTCTAGTATTTTGTTGGCTAACTGAAGATAGAATCTCAGGACATTTCTGCCCAGGCTGGCTTCAAATCTCATTACTCCAGATCACAGCTTTGTAAGTAGCTTGGACTGCAGTTGTGATCCACAGGCACCTGCCAGTTTGTTGGATGTTTAGAATTAATATTGTTACTTGTGACTTTTGCCATGGGTCCAAAGCAAGTTTTGAATCATTTTTGCCAGTTATATTATTCCTTACATGGGAATCACAGCTTGTGTAGTATGCATAAAGGAACAATCATTCCCCCACCCACCCCAGGACTTTTCTAACCTAGACTGTGTGTGTGTCACACTGGAGAAAACTGGGTTTGGGGACAATTTTAAAATACATTTTTGGGGGGCTGGGAAGGTGGCTCAGTGGTAGAGTGCTTGTCTCGCATGCATGAGGCCGTGGGTTCGATTCCTCAGCACCACATAAACAGAAAAAGCCAGAAGTTGTGCTGTGGCTCAAGGTGGTAGAGCATTCGCCTTAAGCTGAAGAGCTGAGGGATAGCACCCAGGTCCAGAGTTCAAGCCCCATGACCGACAAAAAATAATAAAATAAAATAAATTTTTGGAGAAATATGGTACTTTAGTGCAGTGGTCATTTTAATTTTAAATATCTAAAAATCTCTAAGTATTACCCAAAATGCACAAAATAAATTAAGATGTAACATTAATATTTGATGCCCATATATGAAAAAGCACTCAAGTAGGACACAAGATTATATTGGGAGCTAAAGTATTATTTGTGACAAAAGAAGTGAAACCATTTTGTGTCCCTCTATGCTAACCCATTTTGTGTGTGTGTGTGTGTGTGTGTGTGTGTGTGTGTGTGTGTGTGTGATATGCTCAGGATGGAATCCAGGGCCTTCTGCTTGTTGGGCAACTGCTCTACCACTGAGCTACATTCCCAGCCCAGTTAACCTAATTTTTCAGTATAGTTAAGCAGTTCTAGCTCTTGCAAAGCAGAATTGAGTGTCTCTAGAGGTCATGTGCAATTTATAGAGTTTCCTAACAGAAGTGAACAATTAATTGTAGGTTTTTCCTTCAAGTAAATGGAGAAGCATGATGGACTTAGAGCACCCCAGCAACAGTGTAAAAGGGACAGCAGTACATTTCCAAAGGAGGCTAGACAACTAGCTGAAAAGTGATGAGCCATTCTCTCAATGGGAGAGTTTGCACAGCCCAGGGAATCATTCAGAGATCTAGAAGTATGCTAAGTGGAATCCTTACATGCTTATGTAAGGATAGCTATATGCTATTATGGCTTTTGGACCAAATGATTATGTTTAGCTACTTTGTCTAATGGAAGGTTGAAGTAAACAGTATGCTTTTTCTACTTTTTAAATTAGCATCACTTAGTTGTGCAGAGGAGTTTCATTTTGACCTGTCCATAGACCATACAATATACCTGGATCAGACTCACCCCTCCATCATTCTCCTTCATTTTCTCTCTTCTCTTCCCAAACCAATGTCAGCAAGCTTCACTGTTTCATTTTCACACATGTACATAGGTATTTGACCACCTTCATGGTCCTTCACCTTCTCTGTTCACACTATACTTCTGACCCATTACCATTAAATGAAGTACCCTTAGCACCATAACCAGAAACTTTATGAACAAACGCAAAAGTAGTTTATGAATCTAAAATTATGAAAAAGCCACTTTTTCTGCTAGACAGCTATACTATCAGCCTTTGTGCTTAAATATATTTCTTTTCATTTGAAGTAAATAATTAAAAGATATATTTACATATTTTACTTATATCTGGAGGATAAAATAAATTTTAATTTGCTAGGATATTTTAATATTAATTTTGGTACATAAAATTTTCACAACAGTTTGACTTAATTAAAAGTTGGACAGACTTAGATCAAACTTTTTTCTGATATGTGGGTTTGTACTAAGGGCTTTATGCTCACTCAGCTTGCTTGTTTAGATGATTCTCTACATTTGAGACATGGTTCCAGTTCTGCTTTTTACTGATTATTTTGGAGATGGAGTCTCATGGAATTTTCTGCCCAGGCTTGCATCAAATTACTATCCTCTGGATCTCAGCCTCCTGAATACACAAGTTATAGGAGTGAGCCACCAGTGCCTGGCCTAAATGATTTTTTAAAATATTTACTAAGCACTTTTTTTATTTTTATTTTTATTGGTCGTGGGGGTCTGAACTCTGGGCCTGGGCGCTGTCCCTCAGCTCTTCAGCTCAAAGCTAGCGCTCTACCACTTGAGCTACAGTGCCACTTCTGGCTTGTTCTGCTTATGTGGTGCTGAAGAATTGAACCCGGGGCTTCATGCATGCAAGGCAGGCATGCTACCACTGAACCACTTTCCCAGCCCCCTAAATGATTATTTAAATTAGAAACTTAAAAGTTTCACAGAGAGGGAAAAATAGAAAATGGAGCAGAAAATAAACATGCAAAACAGAAGTCAGCTGCAGTTAACTATGCATTCATCACTGTAAAAAGCTAGTTATGTTTCTCCTGCAAAGAGAAAGAAGGTGGTTAACATGTAGAAATACAGATTTTTCAGATATAGATGCAGAAGAATGTGGTATATAACTGCTTTTTAACATCACATGGGCCCATGGCAATTTTATCATGGCAATTGTACTATTAAAAAGCCAGCCAGTATCTATCAATCTTTGAAGTCTGAAAATGGAGTAGTTGCTATCTCCTACAATAAGCAGAGATTTCTATTAGATAAACAAGACAGTCACTTCACGAGGGTTGCTTTTTGCTTTTTACTTTAAAGTATCTCTTTTGTTCATGTACGAAGCAACCTGAATTGCTTACTGCAATTTTAAATTGTCCCTGAAGAGATCATGCCAGTCACAAGGCTAAGTGAACAAGTTAGTAGTGTAGTGAGAAAACATGAAGGAAGCAGGTATTTAGCCAGGAAGAGATACCATTTTTAGACAGAAAGCCTCATGAGAAAAGTTTCTAAGATGGTGGTAGTGAACTTTATATATCTAGAGCTTGTTCATAGGTCAGTCATCATTGATCAAGGGCCAAACAAAGCCCCTGCTTCTGGGTAGAGGCAATTAAGGCAGGCGGGTCTCGGGGACCCAATGATAATGCTGAGAAATCTTTGTAAGATTTTGACATAATAACCTGAGGTTATTATAGTAATTATATAATAATTATAACCAAAGGTCATCCAAAGGACATGGTTTGAGGAAATTTTTTGAGCTCTTCATTCCCTAGGGGAAGCTCAAGGACAAACTTATGGAATCTATGCCTGTCCTTTGCTTGTACTTTTCCCCTTATAAACAATCTTATAAACAGTCAACATCAAAAAAGCTAGAAAAGCCTGGCACTGGTGGTTTACACCTGTAATCCTAGCTACTCAGGAGGCTGAGATCTGAGGATCACAGATTGAAACGAATCCAGGCAGGAAAGTCTGTGCGACTCTTATCTCCAATTAATTACAGAGAAAGCCAGAAGTGGTACTGTGACTCAAGAGGTAGAGTGCTGGCCTTTAGCAAAAGAAGCTCAGGGACAGTGTTCAGGCCCAGAGTTCAAGCCCAGGGACCAGGAAAAAAAGACAGACCATAAGAATACATATTAGAAAACCTAGAAATTTATTAAGTCAAGAAGCCATAAAAATCTGATTCGGTAACCAAAATATTCCAAGAGACATCATTCCTAGAATCTGGGCTAAAGGGATTTAATGAAACATTACAGCTCAATTCAGTGTGAACTTACTTCCAGACATGGTATCTTAAAGCAGTAAGTACAAAGAATTCAAATGTAATTACTGTCTTTAAGTGGAAGATCTGGGGCCAAGGCAGTGAGGTCTCAGCTGATTCTAGATGAAGCTCCATATCTGCCAGTACTTTCTGACCAAAGCCTATCAGCAGCACACAGTGTTCTACAGTGTTGGGTTTATTGCTTGTGGAGAGAAAATGTACACAGTGAGGAACAGTGGGTATCACTCCTTGTTGCAATGAGCAACAAATCCAGCTTACC
Organism: Dipodomys ordii; assembly: GCF_000151885.1. Lineage (NCBI taxonomy): Eukaryota > Metazoa > Chordata > Mammalia > Rodentia > Heteromyidae > Dipodomys > Dipodomys ordii. The sequence goes on from NW_012267519.1 coordinate 796,283, forward strand.
CAACCCCAGGTATATTCCTGGTGGGTCTCTGCTTGACAGGCTTTGAAGCACATGAAATGAAAGAGCTGGCACTATGGCTGCTGCTACTGACTAGTTGTATGACCTTGAGTAAGTCACTTAAGTCTTCTGATAGTTTGCACCTCCATCTGTTGGACATAGGAACACTTTCCAATTCTGTAAGACCTCAAAGTAAAATGTGTTCACAAACAAATTATATGGTTAGGCTTCAAGTGACTCCTAGACTACATAACTCAGGAATCTATAGGCCTGGTGTCTCTGGAGGACTGTTAAAATTCTGTGGCTTGCATAAATCCCTCATATGAGGTTTTTTTTTTTAATACAAATCAGGCAAGGACAGTGGTGCTGATATAGTGTGTAACCAAAAAAAAGAAGAATGGCCATGGACTAAGAACTATAACCAGAAGTTTGTTAGTAGCCAAATTTAAAAACACATGGGATCCAGAGACCCTTAGAATTCTCAGAAATTTTAAGGAAGATATTGGGTTTTCTCAGTCAGGGATGGAATGAGGACCTGAGACACATTTCTTTTGGCCAGTACTGGGATTCAAACTCAAGATCTGTTGCTAGCTCAGCTAGTGATCTGTCCTTGAGCCACTCTTCAAGCCCAGCTTTTTGATGGTTATTTTGGAGAGAGTGTTTCACAGACTTTCCTGCTCAGGCTAACTTTGAATTTCAGACCTCTGGATCTCAGTCTTCTGAGTAGCTGGAGTTACAAACAAGAGCTAATGACATCCAGCAGACTTGAACCAATTTTATTTAAATTTGAAAGGACTGGCTGAAACTACTTACAGTGGGCACTTAGGGCAGTGCCAGACATGGTGTAGCTACTCAGTGTTAGTTGTGTTTGGGGCCTCTCAATTTGGTTAATGTTTCTGACATGCTTTCCAGAAGAAGCTCTAGCTCCTCAAGAGCAAGGGTTGTGTCCATAGACTGTTCCCTGTCTTCCCCTCTATATCATGGGTACAGGATAAGAAGAAAAAAAGAGAAATGGGAGAAAGATCAGGCTTTAAGGATTAATGATAGTTGCTACTTACTGTGCTGTATTAAGTGAAAGTGTGCTGTGAACCCAATTTGTCTGGCTACAAAGCCACACCACCTAAACATTGTACTATTTCACCCTACTTCAGGACCCATCTTAATTTCCCTTGCTCCAGATGACTGTACCAAAGTCAGAGTATGATTGAGGGGCTTAGTGTAGGTCCATAAGATGAAGGAAATGAGGGATGAAATGTGCAGTGTGGAAAGTGAGTCCATTTAGAACATAACTTCTTTTTTAATATATATTTTATTGTAAATATACTGTACAGAGTACAGTTACATGAGTAAGGTAATGAGTACATTTCCTATCGAGCATTGTTACCCCCACCTTTGTTTTCCCCTACCATCCCTTCCCTCTCCACCTCTCCAACTCTTCCCTCCCCCCGAAATTTGAAAAGTTCATTTTCAATATAGTGTCTTGTACATATCATTGTTACAATGGGTCAACCTGTATCCTTGTTTCAACTTTTTGTTATTTCCCTTCTCCTCCCCAAAATAGAAAAATGTATATACAAGATGCATGGCACTGGAATCAAATACAGTGAAAAGAGGGTTTATAGCATGAGGGAAGAACATACAAGAGAAACAAAAAAATCACATAGTACATTATAAGTACATTATAAACAACAGCAACAAAGATAAAACTTCTTGTGTCCCTATCTTGGGTGTTCATTTCACTTAGCATCATCAAAGATAAAACCTCTTATATCCCTATCTTGGGTTTCATTTTGCTTAGCATCATCTTATATGCTCATATGTACATAGCTTTTGACCTTCTCTGTTTGTCCTAGATATATACTAGTTATTGCAGATAAGGGAAACCATGGAACCTATGTTTCTGTGGGTCTGGCTTACTTTACTTAATATAATTTTTTCCAAGTCTTTCCATTTCCTAACAAATGGGGCATTTTTCTGATGGAAGCATAGAATTCCATTATATATATATATA
>NW_012267519.1:798340-840848 GCF_000151885.1 Dipodomys ordii
TACTGAGGGGCATCAGGGTTGGTTCCATATCTTAGCTATGGCAAATAATGTTGTGATAAATGTAGTTGTGCTGGTAGCTTTAGTATGGCCTTGTTTGTGATTGTTTGGGTAAATGCCTAAAAGTGGGATTGCTGGGTCATAGGGGAGTTCTATGTGTAGTCTTATTTTTTGTCGGTTGTGGGGCCTAAACTTCTGGGCCTGGGTGCTGTCCCTCAGCTATTCTGCTCAAGGCTAGTGCTCTGCCACTTGAACCACAGTGCCATTTCTGCTTTTTCTGCTTATATGGTGCTGAGAATCGAACCCAGGGCCTCATGCATACAAGGGATGCTCTACCACTAAGTCACCTTCCCAGTCCCCTATGTGTAGTCTTTTGAAGAAACTCCATACTACTTTCCAAAGTGGTTGTAGAAGTTTACACTCCCACCAACAACGCAGTAGGGTTCCCTTTTTGCCACATCCCCTCCAGCATTTGTTGTTATTAGATTTCTTGAGAATAGCCATTCTAACTGGGGTGAGGTGGTATCTCAATGCTGTTCTGATTTTCATTTCTTTTATGGCTAGAGAGGTTGAGCATTTCTTCATGTGTCTATTGGCCATCCTTCTTTCCTCTTCAGAGAAGTCTCTCTTTAAGTCTTTAGCCCACTTATTAGTAGAGTGGTTGTTTCTTTGAGGATTTGTTGTTGGGGGATTTAATTTTTTGAGTTCTAAGTATATTTTAGATATGAGACCCTTGTCTGTTGTATGGCTAGTGAAGATCTTCTCCAAATCCATGGGCTTTCTTTTCATCTTGCTAAGAACATAACTTCTTAATAGAGGTTTCCCTAGCAACTCTCCTGGCTCCCTCCTAGTAGCCAGCTTGGTTTGACACGGCCAGCTGACTGCCTTCACCTGTAGGATTGCCAGATTAACAAATCACAATACAGTTAAAGTTGACTTTCATACAAACAATGACCATATACCATCCAACACACATATTTAAAAATGGTTCTTGTCCATTGTATAGTTTATCTACCTAGACATGATGTTGCAGAGAGTGAAGGAATGGGACTCTTGGAATGTCCCATACAGTGTCTTTGGCATGGGGAACCTAGCACTTGCTGTGTTTTGCAGTTCTTGAGGCAACTGCTTCAAGCTGAGGATTTGGGCAGTGCTCTTGTGCTGGTGTAGGCTGACCATATTAAACCCATGTTTCCTGAGACTTACTCAATTGTGGCACTGGAAGCCCCACAGTTTGGGAAACCTCTTTGATCCTGACATATAGATGCCACAGAGTTTGTTTCTCTAGTGATGATTATACCTAGAGGAGCTGAGGACATTAGAAAACAACAAATGTGTGGGGAAACTGCTAAATGAGTCTCAATATTCCTGCCAAGCCGATTTCCTAGGCTCTACTAGAAGACAGGCAGGTTCCAGGAAGCCAAGAAATCCTACATATGAAAGGTATCAATTCTAGAGACCTCTGCAACTCATCCTCTGATTGTCAAGCATTTCCAGAGATTCTCTTTTACTTCACCTAGTTATTATTATTGTTATTATCACTGTACCTTACTGTAGGCACTATACTAAGAATTTGAATTTATTTTATGTAATTTTCCCTATAGCCCTGTGAGTTCACCATCATTATTGTATCTTTTAAGGATGAAAAAAAAAGAGAATCAAAGAAGTTAAAACGTTGCCCAAAGTTACAGAGAGCTGGTATTTGGTAGAATTGATACTCTTGAGCCCCTGTAGCTCAAGAATGTATGTTCTTTAGCCAGGCGCCAATGGCTCACACTTATAATCTTAGCTACTCAGGAGACAGATTTGAGGATCATGATTCAAAGCCAGCTTGGGAAGGAGAGTCAGTGAGACTCTTATCTCTAATTAACTACTAACAAATAGTCAGACATGAAGCTGTAGGTCAAGTGGTAAAGCACTTGCATTGAGCAAAATACACTGAGGCACAGCACATAGGCACTGAGTTCAAGTTCCAGGGATGATGCACACACAAAAGGAATTTGTTTTCATCTGGACTCACCAGTGAGTCCTAATTATCTTGAAGGCCTACTGAAGTCTAGCTAAAATCCTGCATGCTTTAGTGGAGAGAAGATGGCTACTTTTAGGAATCCAAGGAATAACCAGACTCCCCAATAAGGCTTTTCTAGAGAGATCCTGCTCAACTGCAGCCTCTGCCAATCTTCTTCAGGTCGCTGCTTTACAGAAGAAACAAAAATGTTTTCTGTGGCTTGAATTCAGGACCTCATTCTTTTGCTTGGCTTTTTCACTCATTGCTGATATTCTATCACTTGAGCCATGCCTCAAGTGTAGCCTTTTTCCTGGTTAATTGGAAACAAGAATCTTTTGAATTTTTTTTCTGCCTAGGCTGGCTTTGAACCTCAACCATCAGTTCTCAGCCTCCTGAGTAGCTAAGATTGCAAGCATGAGCCACCAGTGCCTGCCTGAAGAATACAAATATTAGACACTTTCTTAAGTAGCTAGGATTATGGTAGGCACAAGCAATGGGTGCCTGACTTACCTTTTGAAGAAATTTCAGGACACTTAAATAACTCCTGCTGAAGGATAGAGTCCTTTTGGCTTATAAATTAGGGTCAGTGACTCACCCTAAAGCCAACCTCTCAGAAGTCTCTTGGGTTAAAGAATTAGAACCGACCCTCTTCCAGCTGGGCTGCAGTGCTAGAGCCATGGTAGAGAGAACATCCTGATGAGGGTTTTGTTTCTCTTTCTAAAAGTTTCTGCTGTGGGCAGGCAGGATAGGCTGCAGGAAGCTGCTGCCACTGTAACTTTGAAATCCTTCCAAGAACTGCTGGATACAGCTTGTGGAAATAATTGCAGTGCTTTAGAAATTTTGAAGGATTTTAAAGGATAACCCAAGGAGCAGGTAAAACCCTTTTTGGAGGATCCTCCTGGGGAATCACTTCTTAAACTTTCTGGTTTTGGACTAATTGTGCTTAAAAAATGAATAAATTCTTTTTTCCTCTGAGGCTGTGGTGCCCACAGCCTCGAAGAACAAAACCAGGATGCAGGATACATCAGCCCCTCAGGGTCAACAGCGCAGCAGCAGATCTTAGAGACTGGCTTCAGCCCTGGAGCCCAGAGCACAAAACAATGCCATGGTTTCAAAAAGAAAATCTCACAGTGGAGTTCCTTAGGCTAGATTAGCTGGAGGGTGGGGCCTCCTCGCCACAACCCAGAGTTGCAGGGAGGGTCCTACTTAGTGATGGGAAGATGTCTGTTCTCTTCCTGGACCAGGATGTAGGTTGTCACATGGGCCAAGGTTGGTGGGAAAATAAGCTGCCCAGGCTTTATCTAGGGCTTAGTTGAGGTGAGGAAAGAAGAAGGAAAAAAAGGTCTCTCTCAGTAAGGTATTTGCTCCATGTTCCAGCAACATGATTTTTGTTTAGCTGTAGTGAATAGCTCTCAGCAGGGAGAACTGAGGTTTCCCGTTCTTCATTTTGGCTGCTGGCCCACTTTCCCAAGGAAGGTACCTTAGCCTCAAGGTTAGACCTCTGCTCCATAGCATCCCAGCTTCCAGTTGAGTTGTTGCAGCTCCAAGTGACACCTGAAAACAACCAGTACCTTGGCCTGGTTTCTTTGAGAGGTGCAACAAACATTATTATTGGTATTATTATTGGTATTTATTGAAGGGCTGCAATTACATCTCTGAAAAGACTACCAAGACTATGGCTTTGAAAAGAAGAGGTGTGAGCAGCCTCCAGAGCCAGTCCCTTCATGGGCAGCTATAGCCCTCAGTATTTGTAGCGGGGGTAGCCAGGCTTTGTGTGCATGGAAGCTTGTATTCTGGGTTAAATGGCTTTCTGAGTTTCTTCTTTTCCCAATAGGGAGCAAGGTTATACCTCTTCCGCATTCATCTGTGCCTCAAGAAGGGTTTCTGGGAGCCCCGCCTCGCCCCCTGCTCAGTCTCAGGGTAGTCTGTATCAGAATAGACCAACATTTCAGAGACACAGGCAGAAGAGGTGTACAGGAATCATGAATGGTAAATGGAGCCATAGAAGCTTGTGAACCTGTGTTCAGGACTTCAGTGTCACCGGCTACCTGAGACCAATGGGGCCAATCTGAGTGGCTTCTGGACTCAACTTCTCTCCCTCAATCCATCTTGAAGGACTTTTCAAAAAAGACTTTGAGTAGAGTAGGTAAGGAATTCATGGTTACAAAGTGCAGCCACACGAAAGGACATAGCAGGACTAGGCTTTCCTCCCACTGCAGTCCCCAGCCCTTTCCCTAGAAGCAGTTACTCTTACCAAGCTACGGGCACCCTTCCAGAAATAGCAGAGATTTCTCTTGGGCACATTGTTCTTTTTTTCCTTCTGGATTATGCTGAATCTTAACACTAATGACTCCTTTTATCTGATCTCATGTTAAAGCATACATAAAATAGAGAAAATAGTACAACAAACCCCCGTAGTCACATCACCATGTTTCAATATATCAAAATTTGTTGAATTTTGTTATACTAACTAACCTTGTTGCTAAATTTTCTGGAAATAGAATACAGGAAAATTTGTCTTGAACCTCACCTGTAAATATTTCTGTATGGCTTTCTGATAAATACCCTTTAAAAATAACCATGATGTTATGATCATACCTAATATACTAACTCCTTCCTTTTTGTTTTCTTTCTTTCCTTCCTTCCTTCTTTCTTTCTTCCTTCTTTTCTTTCTTTCTTCATCTCACTCTTTTTCTTTTTCATTCTTCTGTTCTTTTAGGGGGATTTATATTGTGCCAGTACTGGGGCTTGAACTCAGGGTTTCATGCTCTTAGTTTGCTTTTTCCACTCAAGGCTGGCACTCTACCACTTGAGCCATACCTCTGTTTTCCCCCACAATTCCTTAGTATCATTTGATCCCTACTGATTTCTACTTGTTTGGAATCCCACTGATCCTAAAAACTACATGAAACTTACCTCTGCCCTTGATTTTGAACTTGGACTATATAGCCTAAAACATATAGAATGTTGGAAACTCAGGCAACAGCAGCCTGAAGCCTTGTCTACTCCCATCCCCCAAGCTGTTCTTGCTTAGGAAAGAGGCTCTGTATTCATTCTTTCATAACAGAACAATAGTCCAAGCAAGTTCCAAGCAATAAGTCTGGAAAGCAGTATTCTCTAGAGAGGGTTCTGTTCTGTTCCTGCTAGGTAGCATCAAGAAAGCTGTATCCCATTAGTCACAGGAAAGAGAAAAACAAAATTGGTCCCCTGGAGTAGCAATCTATTATTTGACAACCAAAAACAGTAGTTCATTTCTGCTGGATTCAGAGACCATATCAAACATGTGACCTATCAGCCATAACAAACACCTATGCAGGGGTTACTGTGTAAAAATTTGGCAAGTTTTCATGGTAGAGGTTATGTGATCAATTACCTGGTCTACACTGCTCCTAGCTAGTTGGTGCTCCTCAGCACTCTTTTCCTGAGTTTATTCATTTGATTATTATTAGTTTCCAGGCTACTCTTTATCTTCAAGCTTTGAGCATCTATCTCTAATCAGTGCATATCCAGTTCACCAGTTGTCTCTGTCCATTCTTGCCCTGCTCCCTGAATCTCCAGAAGAAGCCACAGGAAACCCTCTACTCCCGTCATTCCCTGCCAGCTCAAAGTATGTGACATGTCTGGCTCTCAGCCCTTTGTTCTCTTGGCCAGAAAGGCATTGCCAAGCCAATCGGCATCATGTTGGCTGTGGAAAGTTCTAGCTACAAGTACACAGAGCTTAATACACTGCTTGCCTGCCTATCAGCCAGCCTCCTATTACCAGCACTAGAAAAGCTGTGAGAGGCAGCCACTGTTTTCACAAATTTGGTTTGTGAGTCTGTGATGACATTGTCTTGGGGAGGAGAAGCAAGCCTCAACTTTACAAGACCAAATGTTAGCCGGTGGCCCATGATTCTTACTGGCATATGCCTTCTTCTCTAACATCTTCTACATGAGCACAGAAGAGAAGACCACCAGATCAGGCACTCAAGCAGTTCTCTAGTTTGGGGGAAGAAATTCTTGGGCTTCTGGAATTTCAGAATGCAGCTTCTACAGTGATAGAACGAGAATCCACTTTCTATGTGGCTTTCAAGACAGGTAATATAGGATCATAGAGGAAAACGTGGAGGTAAAATCCAAGTATTTTCCAGTTATTTTCAAGAAAGTTGCACAAGCAAATCTGTGATTAAGGAGGCCTAGATTCTCTGAGGTACTATCAGAACTGCATGAAGCAAACTGTTTACCCGTTTCAGACAATCCTGCTTTGTTCCTACAGGCACCCAAGGCCAGAAGCAGGGGGCAACCATGAAGGTTGGCAGTGCCCTCTTGAGGAATCCTTGAGTACTGCAGGAGCCAGGCTGGACAGGAGAATATTTTGCTCTGGTCATCCAGCAGAACCAATTACAGCAGAAACAGATACATAAGTGGGGGTGGGCAGAAAAAAGAGGCCTCCTGTGGGCCTAGTAAGAAACTTTACGAAGGATGTTAGAGAGGATTCAAGAGAAGGGTTTGAGGCAGAGTGTCAGAATGTACAGAGCCACTAGAAACACTAGATCCTAGGGAGCTGGGAAGCTTAAGATATTGGGATCTGGTAGAGCCTCTTTCAAAGCCCTGGGCATAAAAGCAATGTTAAGACAAGAAGATTTACTTAATTAAGGGGTCAGGAGAAAGAAAAAGGAAAAGAAGCAGAGGGAGAGACAGAGTCAGAGACAACAAAAAGGAGTCAGATAAAGGAACAGTAACAGGTTGAGACTTGGAGAGAAGATAAAATGAATGGTAAGACAATGGAAATGGAGGAAAGGATAGGGGAACATAGTTGATAAACTGACATTTGTAAGTTTATTGGGAAAACACTTTTTTCTGAGTATTGATTAGCCATTCCCAGAGCTGCTGCTGAGCATCCAAGGGGAAGACTTGTGAGAAGGCTAAGGCTGAGTGATATTCCCTGTACACCAAACTACCTCACTATTCCAGGTGTGAGGGATCATCTATCTTCATATCCCAAAGTTTGGGTTTGTTTCCTTCTGCCATCTGATGAACTGATGGCACAACATTTGGAAATCTGCTGCTCTTGGTCTTTCCCCTTCTCCAGGGCCATTCTGACAATCATCTTCCAGAAGTTTATTGCTGACCCAATCCTACAACTACTATGGCCTCAAGTCTGGTCTGCTCTGGACAACTACTACTACTACTGTTGTACAAGGGGCAGCATTACAAGGATCCTTTTACTTTGAGACTGGTTTAAGAGCAAGGGATCCAGAGCTCTAGGACTGAACAAGCTTCAAATACGACAACATTCAAATCTAGCGAGCTCCCCCATTTCCTATCAGCAGAGCTCAAGCCAGAAATATGTCCAAATTCACAACTTAAAGAGAAAATTTTAACACACAAACTTTGCTCTCTTCTCCCATAGGAAGATTGTAGGGTGGGCTCAGTATCTCCCCTTCTCCACTGTTACCCCAAGGAGTATCAGAGACATCAGGTACCTACTCTGCTATACTCCAGCTAGTTTCCTTATAGGCCATCCGTGAGCAGTTTCTGGCCTTTAAGAGAACTATGCTTATCTGAGGGTCCTGAAAGGAAAGTAAACACTAACAGGATATCCAGAGAGGCACTGGTTAAGGTTCATTTGTTCTAGAAAACCTTCCCTGGCTAGGCCAATCTGGTATTGGGCACTCAAATATCTTCACAATTTTTAGAAATCACTATTACCTATAGAGTGGGTTCATATATTACTCCACTGTTTTTTGTTTTGTTTTTGTTTTTTGCTGCTTGGCTATTTTTCTTAGTATTTCTTTCTCTGAGGCCAGGACTACACCCCCTCGCCCTGCTTCTTCCTAGCTGGCCTCAGCTTTGTGATGAGGACACCACACCCTCCAGATGGCATTTTCAGTACCGAGTTTTCAGACTGTGTTCTTGTCTTAAAGTTGATTTTGCTCTTTGGAAATAGCCTACCTTCTTGACCGGGCTTTTCATTAGCAACACACAGGTGTTGCCCTCTTCTAGCTTCTGTTAACCTATCCGTAAAATTATCCTAATTCTAACTTCTTTCAGTTTGCTCCCAATCTATTCATGGAAGCAACAGCTTGCATTCAGTTCTCATTCAGCTGGAAGCAAGACAGATTTGGAAGAAATTTTGTAAAGACAAATTTTTCTGCTCTATTGTGTTTCTAGAGCTGGGAGGGGGAGGAGTGCTTATTTGCTAAGGAAGAGGGGGAGGGGAAAGGTGGACACTGCCAAAGGCATCTGGGAGTGAGGGGTGGGCTTGGGGAAGATTTGGAAGAACTCTTGGAGCTAACATGGAGGGTTTTGACTTTAGCCTCCTCACCAGGGATACCACTCCAATAGCTTCCCATCCTTGGGCTGTCACACCCCACACCAAATACACCCAAGGATCAGTTGGAGGCTTCCAGGAGCTCTCCATTTTATCTCTACCCACCACCCCCATCCACATTTCTGGATGACTTTGTAACAAAGCAAAATTCCAGAGAAGCCTTGGGGGGGAAAAGAAAAGAAAAAGAAAACGAAATATTTGCCACTGAAAGGCAGAAAAAGAAGATGGAACCCTTAAAGAAGGGAGTATCCCCAGGAGGTGGGGACAAGGGGAGGAGAAGGGGAGGAGGATAGGAGGAGGAAAGACAGCCTGTCCCTTTAAGGGGGTTGGCTGTCAATCAGAAAGCCCTTTTCATTGCAGGAGAAGAGGACAAAGATACTCAGAGAGAAAAAGTAAAGGACCGAAGAAGGAGACTGGAGAGACCAGAATCCTTCCAGCTGAACAAAGTCAGCCACAAAGCAGACTAGCCAGCCGACTACAACTGGACTCAGACCCAAAGACATGGGTAAGTTTCACAAACTTTAGCATCCGAGACTCAGGCAGGCACAGGAATTCACAAGAGAATTTCAAACTTTGTGATTTGGGATTTCTAATTATTTAAGTTGTGTTTGGGTACTTGTTTTCTTCTAATTCCTTAGCATTCAATTAGATTATCTTTCTGCTGTTGTGAGCATGGTGTAGCAGCACGTGGAGTCGTACAGATCCTTGAGAGAGTAGCCAGCAGGATGGATGTAATCGTCCTTCTACCTCCTTGCTTCCCTTCTCTCTCCTCTTTTTCCCCTTATTCTAAGGCCCTTGTCATGGCCAGGTCAATTGGCACACCTGATTTTACTGAAGGGAACTAAATAGTGGCTAACCCTCAAATGTACCAAACAACTGCTTGCTTGAAATAAAGTTTGCATCAGTAGGAACTTGGGGAATAGGACAAGGTGGACTTAGGTTTGACCATGTCTATAGAGGCCATTCTCAGGTTCAGGAAATGAAGGACTGCAATGGCTTTACAAATATGGGTAAGGGTGTGTGTGTGTGTGTGTGTGTGTGTGTGTGTGTGTGTGTGTGCATGTGTAAACACCTATACAGGTGACCATTTCAAGTCAATATGACCTGAATCTCTGTCATGACAAAGGAGGCTGCTGGGACTTAAGGACTCTTGCTGAGTTGAGAAGTGAGAGTTTCTCTATGTTCTATGAACAAAAGGAGAAACTATGAGGTTTTAGTGTCTGATAGTGTGTATGAAGAACAAAGTGCATAGAGCAAAAGGCTCTTCGTTCATACAGGACACGGCAGGGACATATACACATTGAATTACTTGACAAAACAAGGGTAGTAACTGGAAGGAATCCTGAGTGAAATGAGCCTCAATTGCCCACTGTGTTCACCATCAAATGTACTGTCCAGTAGACTCCAATAAGATTCACAGAGGTAAGGTTTATTATTATTATTATATGGGACTAGTATCACCCTTCAGGTTGTTTCATCCTCAATCACTGAGAAAGCTGTTTGAAGCACATATTCAGGTATGATAGTTAAAGGGACAGAACACTGGACTAGGAATCAGAACAACCTGGTCCAAATCCCAGATCTGCCTCCAGTGAACTCTGCAATCTTTGTCAGGTCACCATGAATGACCACTTAATCATCTGGAAAACAGGAGTAGCAATGATTGTTTTGTCTGCTTTCAGGGTTGAGGATCAAGTAATGATATGGAAGCCCTTTGAAAATGATCAATCTCCATAACAATTTGTAGCCCCTGATAATAGCAATTGCCATACAATAACACCTGCACAAGATGGCTCTTACTTTTTCTGAGGCAGTTAGATTTTCTTTAGGCATACTTTGTGTGTTTGTATAAGAGTCATTTGCCCAATTAAGTGTGGCCTGGTGACAGGTGAATGTAGGACGGACTCAGTCTCTGCCCTAGGTAACATCAGGATTCTATGTCAGCAACACTGACATAGGTTGCACAGGGAGTAAAGAAAGCTGTTGACTTTTCCTTCCTCAGGAGATGAAAGCTCTAAGAAAAGGTAAGAAGAACAAATAAAGTGATTATACAGACAGGTTCTTCTTTTTTTTTTTTTTTTTTGGTCGGGTGTAGGACTTGAACTCTGGGCTTAAGCGCTGTCCTTGAGCTCTTCAGCTCAAGGCGAGTGCTCTACCACTTGAGCCATAGGCCACTTCCGGTTTTCTAGTGGTTTATTGGGATAAGAGTCTCACGGACTTTCCTGCCCAGGCTGGCTTTGAACTGAGATTCTCACATCTCAGCCTCCTAAGTAGCTAGGATTACAAGCGTGAGCCACCAATGCCCGGAGGTTGGTTGATGTCCTCCAAAAATGATTGGCACAGATTAAGTCAATGTTAAGAACAGGTATTGGAATAGGCTTATACTTGAACTGGGTGCATCTGATGGAGTAATTGAGTTTTCATTCAATTATAGCTATCTCAAATACTTAATAACTTATAAACAAGCCCTAATAAGATACTAAACTGCCATTGCTTCTGAAGGAGTATGTGTTGCAGCTTATTTCAGTAGTAGAATAACATAGTAGAATATGGTATTGGAAGAGAAATTTAGAAAATAGCTGAGTTAGAGTCAGGCATAGTCATGCATGCTTGTAATCCAGCACTTGGGAGGCTGAGGCAGGAGGATCATGATTTTGAAGCCAGCCTGGGCTATATAAAAAGTTATGTGAACTAAATTGCATTGTAGAATTCATTTCTATATCAACAACTTAAACATTCCTAAGTGTCTGCTTAATCACATTCAGGAACAGGAGAGCTCACTACCTGAACCATACAGAATTCTTTAGGACTGAAGGTGGAGAACAGCATAGGATGTAGTGGCACCTATACAAAAGGTTTGAGCATGAAGTAATAGCTTATTAAACTTTGTCCAGGCTTGGAAAGGAGATATTCTAAATGAGTTTTTGATATTACAGTGGAACCAGAAGGAAGTCAAAGAGCCCTCGTTGATTATTCTCTGCTCAATAACACAATGTCATCCTGAACAGCAGAACATTAGCTTTCAAGAGCATGTTTTTTTTTTTTTCTGAGAACAGTGGCTGTTACCATAGTAACCAGACTGGGATGCTTCCCTTCAGAAATGGCTGCTGAGCAGTGTGGTTTTGGCTAGCTTGGAATAAGTAAATGTAGCTCAGGCAAAAGACTGTGATGGCAGAGCAGAGGTACAATTTTACCAAATACCTAAAGACAAGATGAAACCCATCCAGGGGGCAAGAATGCCATCTAAATACCAGAAGTTAAAAAGAAACCAGATCTGGACTTACTCTAGAATGCTGACCTACTCTTCCTAGGGACATTGATTAAAATGATCAAGGACAGCCTTCACTTCACATCTCACTTTGGCCCTGCAGTCAGGGGAGCTCATGGAAGTCAGAAAGATTGAGTGGTTTGCCCTACTTTATGGGACTTTCACTTTGGTTCTAAGCTTGAAAAGCCACAAGTCTACTCAACACCTTGACAATAGAAATGCTTTCTCAGAGCTGAGTAGAACTACTTCCAAGCCTGGGAGGTCGATGAGAGTGGTTATAGTCTCAAAACCTCATAAGGTTGGATCCCAACCAGTGGCATCTTTTCCCCTGTTGCCATTTTGTATGTCATTTTGAAGCCCTGAGAACCATCCTTTGGAAAAAATGGTTTGTTTTGAAAGAAAACAACATGGAAATTCCCTCACTGACCACAGAATTCCAGGTTTAGAAGATCAAATGGGAACAATAACATGATCAGTTGTGATCAGCCACAGTAGGTGAATAAGTTTATTCCCCTACTTTCCCTTCCCACTCAAAGGCCCTTACCCAGTGCCAAACTTAAAAGTTCAGCTAGTACTGATTGAAGAGTCCTTCCTTGGCTATCTCTAATTCTTCATTGGTTTCTGAACTCTCAGCCCTGCAGAGCTCCAGAAAAGAATCAGTGGGTGGTGGTGGTTCACAGCTGTAATCCTAGCTACTCAGAAGGCTGAGATCTGAGGATCACAGTTCAAAGCCAGCCTGGCAGCAAAGTCCAAACATGAAACTATTATCTCCAATTAACCATCAAAGAGCTGGGAATGGAGTTGTAGCTCAAGTGGTAGAGTGCTAACCTTAAGCAAAAAGCTCAGGGACAGTGCCCAGGCCCAGAGTTCAAGCCCTAGGACATGCACCAAAATTTTTTTTAAAAATCCAGGATATCCCAAGTAAGAGAATAAGTTTCTCTAGACCAGTAACAAGAGAGAAGCAAATGGTGACAGTCTAGCCTAGGGAATAAGGTATACTGTTGTCTCTAGTGCCAGGCACTTCTTGGTCTTCCCATAATTGGGTAAAGAGGAAGCAATGGATCAGGGATAGATTTTAACAATGAATCTTGTATCTTACCTGCTAATCTTAGTTGTAAAATTGTTTTTTTTTGTGTGTGTGTGTGTGTACACAAGTACAGAGAATCAGGTGATCCAGATATTGTTATATGTTATTAATACCTATCTAAAAAGGAGACTGGAGTTCCTTTTTATTTAACCTAGTCCACTTGATTTGACTACTCAGCACAAATTTCTTGGCCCCAGTGCCTGTAGGGTCCTTTTTAGCACTTCAATGTGGTACTAGTACTAATAAAAATATGGTTAGAGATGTATCTGCCTGGTTAAGTCCAGAAACAAAAGTCTTTGTCACCTCCTGATTGGTTTACTTCTAGAACCCACCCACTGCTCACTATCCATCCTTAGTACCAGTCACGACTGCTGTAGTATCTTGGCCCTGTCAACTGCTATAGGCCCTGATCAAGGAAGCCTCTGTTCATGGGGTGAGGTTAAGGGGTGGGTTCTGGGAGGAGGGTAAGACTGTAGTACAGATTAGAGACTTAGGGAGATCAAGCCAGTTTTTCACTCAATGAGCCTGCCTGTTGTTTAGCTCTATTGTATAGGGTTCTTCTATCTCTCCCTTTGTCAGCTGGACTCAAGGGACAAGCTGGGAATTGTGCAGGGTACAATTGGTCTCTATCTACCATTCCATTTGATGAAAGCCCTTCCTCTCCTCCCTTTGATGAGTTCCCAGATTCACACTGAATTTCCATCTCATGGAGCTGGTCCTTAAGGCATGCCCAGGGCATGGGAAAAGAGGGAGGGCTTAGGAACTCTTAGATCCTGCCTAAAGAGACAGCATTAGGATCACTACAGGTTACTAAGATGGGCCTGGATGTAAGAGTCACAGTACTCAATTGATCAATCAGAACATTGGTAGGAAGGTCTTGAAACTCTATTAGAAACTCTATAAGATTTGTTTTGGAAGTTTGCAGATGAATGTAGCCAACTCTGGACTTTCTTCCCTTTTCTTGTATGTTGTCAATAGACTTAGTTATGTCCATTTTAACATTTGATAATAGACAGTTTGGGGTTTTGATTCACAGTCATAAATTGGTTCTTCCAAACAAGATAGCAAGTTCATTGAAAAAGAGATTCGACTTTCTAATTCCCTTCTGCCTCTCATAGTATCTGAGTTACTGCTAATACACCTAATGTTTGTTCTGAATCCATGTAAACACAAATGGAAAGCCAACACTGGGGAGGAGAAGACCATTGTTTTTCTCTATGATCACTCACCAAAATGAGGAAATTTAATCCAATTGAAATACATTGGGTAATATTTTACTATAGAATTCTTTTCAAAGTTTTTTTTTTTTTTTTTTGGTCCAGTCGTGGGGCCTGAACTCTGGACCTGGGCGCTGTCCCTCAGCTCTTCAGCTCAAGGCTAGCACTCTACCACTTGAGCCACAGTGCCACTTCTTTTTCTTTTTTCTTATGTGGTGCTGAGGAATCGAACCCAGGGCCTCATGCATGCAAGGCAAGCACTCTACCACTGAGCCACCTTCCCAGCTACTATAGAATTCTTTTATGTCAACTTTACATTGTCACAATTTGTACTTGGCTTTACTTAGCCTTTGCCTTACTCCAGCACGCACCTTTTCAGTCATGAGGGGCTCTAAAATAGAGTGCATGTGTTTTTTGGCTATTGCTCACACATCCCTAAGTTCATACCTTGGGTGGTGCAAATTCAAAGACAGTACAGATGGACTTTTCAGAATGCTTCGATAGTCAGCTACTTTGATGAAAAGACAATTTCTTATCTGTTCTGAGTTTTCTTTCTCAGTTGGAGTTCAAAATTTCATTTTTACTTGGGAAGAATGACTGAGATTCTTCATTGTGCTAAATTGCAATGCCCTCGGAAGACATATTCGTTCCCAGTTGTGAAGAGATGAACATCTGATCTGTTGATATTGTTGAACTGTTTATAGTTTGGCAGTACGGGATTGAGCTATTGAGCCAATTCTTTCAGCTTCTAATATTAGAGATTCATTAAAACTTAAGTCCTTCTTTCTTTGAGTAGTGGTGGAACAGAAAAGGGGGTGCTAAGTTATCTGAATGCTTAGGAAAATGAATGGAAAAGAAAATGTCAGAAATTTATGTCATCAATCTCAATTAAAAATTATTTTTAAAAAGAAAATGTCAGGGCTGGGAATGTGGCTTAGTGGTAGAGTGCTTGCCTAGTATTCATGGAAAGCCAACACATAAACAAAAAAATCTGGAAGTGGCCTGTGGCTCAAGTAATAGAGTGCTAGCCTTGAGCAAAAGAAGCTCAAGGGCAGTGCCCAGGCCTTGAGTTCAATCCCCAGGACTGGCAAAAAAAAATTAAAAGAAAAAGAAAATTTCAATGATTCGGAGTTGCTCCAAAGGCGTCACTATTTTTTCACTCATACTACATATGACTTTTTGTGATTATTTGGATGATCATCAAGTAATCACATACCAAATCATTTGTCTAGGATGATAAAATCATTCGATCACTTGATGATGATGAGAAAAAAAACTGTCAGTATGTATATATAGGGGACATCAGCTAAAACTTCAAATGGAATTCTCCATTTGGCTAGCAAGAGTTCAATTTTCTCCATTCCTGATTACACCTGCATCACCATTTAGCCCTTCCAAGGGTGAAAAGGCTGGGGTGACTGAGTGGGCCCAGAAGGGCCACTTGCTAGGGTAGATGACTCTCCTCACCCTAGGCTAAACAAACAATCCTGTTATTGTTCCCTAGTCTGACCCCCTCCCTACCCCCAGACCTCAAGCCCCTGCAGAATACTAATAAGGCTCCTGAGATCTCAGGGGAAAACAAGGCTTCTTTGTTTGAGGGAGCTAGGGAGGACTCTGTCCAAGCCCTGACCTTGTGCTGGGGAGAGAGGGAACAGTGAGGTCAATGACCTCCCCCTCTCCCACCTCCAGGCTTCAGAAACCTCTTTACTACAAGAGTATCAGAGTTTGAGGGAATAGAGACGAATGGGAAGGGCAATGAAAGAAAACAGCAGTGCTGTTTACTTCCCTTCTTTTAACTTACAGGATGCTTCTAGTATCTTCACCTGTTGGGAGAGATCAGTTTTTAAAATGTTTCCCACAAACTGCAGCTCATTTCAGCTGTCATACTTTTCTCTCTGGTGTACACATGTGGATATCTATATTTGCGTGTGCATGCATACCAAAGGCCAGCCACAGTAAAGTACTCTCATTAAGCATGCTTACAAAGTCCTGCTGAGTGAATTCAACCTCCACTCACAGCAGCACAGCTACTAACGGTTTGCTTCTAATGGAGGCCAAGTTTTCTGTCAGCAATGCTTTATACTTGGCTAAGCTTCATCTCTGGCATAATGTACAATATCTTTGAAGGAGAGCCTCTTTGAAGCCTAGAAAAGGGCTGTCATTTCAAGGGATGGGGAATAATGAATCACCCTCGTTTTGTGGTTCTGATAAGAGGAACAAATGCCTCTACCTCAACTTTCCCATGGTAGAGATAATTTAGTTCTTCAAATCTGTTCACATGGATGCAATTTGGTACCATGTAAATCATAAAATGATCAAGCATTTGGGACTAAAATGAAACTCTGCTGATATTAAGAAGAAGAGGCAATGGCTATTTCCTCTGGTGCCTTGTTGTAGACAAATGAGTGTGGCTGGAAGAAATGCCTGAATATAGAAAAATCAAAACCCAATGAGTATAATTTATTTTCATCCTATAAGATGTCATAATATGCTTATTCAAAGCTAATTCTTTCCCAGTATATCTGCTGATTGTTTGCATTGTATTCATGAATGCTACATGAATAAATATAAAATAGTTTATATATAATTTATATACACATAATTTATATACCCATGTGCATAAATATACATTGTATACTTCACATGCTAGCTGATATTGTATAGATACACACATTCATATATAAATTCAGAATGTTTGTGTAAAGAGCTTGATTTTTTTGTTGTTGTTGTTGGTCATGAGGCCTGAACTCTGGGCCTGGGCACTGTCCCTCAGCTCTTCAGCTCAAGGCTACCACTCTACCACTTGAGCCACAGCACCACTTCAGGTTTTTATATGTGATGCTGAGGAATCGAACCCATGGCCTCATGCATGCAAGGCAAGTACTCTACCACTGAGCCACCTTCCCAGCCCCAGAGCTTGATATTTTTATTTTTCCACTTTTTACAGATTTGGACAAGAGACTATAGAGGGAGATTTTATAGTCACCTATTTGGCATTTGACAAATTTCATTGATACCTTAGAAAATGGGACTAGTACTTGGATCATAGCTGCTTCCAAAGCCTATGAGTTCTTGTGGGCCTTTCCTGATACTCAGAAATACTGGCATGGGGCTGTAGGCTACCAGGTCTGGGGAACTCAGGGACTCTTAGCACTTAAACACACCTACGTTGTCAGGCTCTGGTATGTTTCATTGTGAAGGCAAGACAAACCCATGATTGGATTACTAAGGTACCTTTGTAGCTATAGTGATAGAATCTAGGACCTCAGTGTAATTAAGAGTAGCAACACTGACCACGCTGCAGTATGAAGACAGGGAAAGAATTAAAACAAGTTGCCCCCAACTAGTGAAGCCAGTGTTTCAACTATTGTGTGTAATAATGACATTCCTGTTATCATTTCTTGTTCTATGCCAGTTTCCTTCTTGTCTTTGTACTATTCCACATATATTTAGACTAAGAAGAATTGAGCATTCCCTACAACAAATGAACACATGCTCCAGAATATCCAGGATAATACAGTTTCTTTCAATATTTGAGGTACTCTTTTAGGTCAAATCCTGTCAGATAATAGCAAAATGTCTGGTACATATTCACCTCTCCTGGAACTCCAAGTACATTTACTCTCTGGAACCATTTACTTAGCTGTTTGGAATTGTTCATTGAAAATAACACAACTACCTAGTTAATTCTTCCTCAGTAAACTGAAGAGACTCATATGGCAGTCTTTACCTGTTCTAAAAAAACCCAACACAATGCTGGGCACATTCATTCCCATAACTAGTTGATAAATAACTGAAATAAGTAAACAAACACTGAAACAGTAAGACAAGATGTGATTCCATCATCTCTCTGGCTTGCTACAGGAATTATTTAAAAACTACATACATGCTGGGAAATGAAGGTAAGGATTTATTTTCAAAAGGGGAACAGAGTAAGAATTCTTGAGTAGCCTCACATTCTAAATGCCAAAACCTATAATTCTCCTGATTTTGGACTCCAGGGTGACCACTCTCCCCATGCTTGGGAGCATAGTGCTATAAGTAGATGAAGTACCTGGTGTGCATTCCTGATTGTTTCCTTTCTTTCTTCTCCAGGCTTGTTAGAATGCTGTGCAAGATGTCTGGTAGGGGCCCCCTTTGCTTCCCTGGTGGCCACTGGATTGTGTTTCTTTGGTGTGGCACTGTTCTGTGGTTGTGGACATGAAGCACTCACTGGCACAGAAAAGCTAATTGAGACCTATTTCTCCAAAAACTACCAAGACTATGAGTATCTCATTAATGTGTAAGTACCTGCTCTCCCACACAAACATATCTCTTTTTTCCCCTCTTTCCATTCTGGAGGAACTCATCAGTACCTTCGTGAGCCAGCCTGAGCCTTCCAACTGTGTAGAAACTTCACCTGTGCCACATCAAAAGCCCCAAACAAGGAGATATGTCAGATTCCGATAGGGAGGTCTGCCTTCCTACCAGCCCTCTTCTACCCTTCCTTGTATTCTCACTGTCTCATTTCCGTTAGGTGTGGTTAAAGTTGCTTGTGTTGCCTCCACAAAATGGCAGGTATTGGGAACCCAGAGGAGGCACAAGGACAGGACAGAATGGAGTCACTACTCTTGGTTTGACATACTGCTTGTATACATATGCTCAGGGTTAGTGGGTTAGTACTGAGTCTCTCCAGCTTCTACAGCAAATCAGGTTACTATTCCATCTCTGGTCTAGCTCTTCTCTCCTGTGAGGGAGTATCTCTGATGGGTCAGGAAAGGAAGCTCTCTAGGTTGCACAGTAAGCAAGGGATAGGGGAGGAGCCTGTCCTTAGTTGCTCCCTGTCTTCATTTACATTAGTAAAAACAAGGTGAAAGCAACAAGAAGAAACATAGTGATTCATCTAAAGAACCTCCAGCCTTGGATGTTATGAAAGAAGAGCTGGGTCCTCAGTAAATAAGACTGTTCTCTTTTGTCTGTCTGTTACTGTAGGATCCATGCCTTCCAGTATGTCATCTATGGAACTGCCTCTTTCTTCTTCCTTTATGGAGCCCTCCTGTTGGCTGAGGGCTTCTACACCACCGGCGCAGTCAGGCAGATCTTTGGCGACTACAAGACCACCATCTGCGGCAAGGGCCTGAGTGCAACGGTAACAGGGGGCCAGAAGGGGAGGGGTTCCAGAGGCCAACATCAAGCTCATTCTTTGGAGCGGGTGTGTCATTGTTTGGGAAAATGGCTAGGACATCCCGACAAGGTGATCATCCTCAGGATTTTGTGACAATAACAAGGGGCGGGGGATAATTGGGCGTGAGTCTGTGGCCTCGTCCCCACTCAAGGCTAGGTCCTCTCCAGGTCTTAGCTTTTGAGTGAGGAACTGATGGTTACAGCCGAACGAGATGGTCAGGAAGAACGTGGTGCCTGGTTGCTTAACCTCATCTTTCAAAACTTCTCAGGAGTCTGAGTGTGGTAGGTTAAACCTGTGATCACAACTTCTCTGGAGACAGAGGTTGGGAAGATCACTGTAGGAGCCCAGCCTGGGCAAAAAGTTATGGAAACCCCATCTACTCAAATAAGCCATCTATGGTGGTTTATGCCCGTCTTCCCAGCAATGTGTTAAGTATAAGGATGATGGTCACAGTCCAGGTCCACTGAGGCAAAAAATGTGAGAGCTATATAAAAAATAACCAGAAAACAAAAGGGGCTGAAGGCATGGCTCAAGTTGTAGAGAGTCTGCCTAAAATGTATGTGGCCCTGACTAAAACTGACAGTACCACCCCAAAAAAATAATGTTCCCTAGAAAATTTCATCTCAAACTAAAATACATGAGTTTTGCAGATGCTTTGTACAACCAGACCATTTCTAAGCCAGCTGTTGGTATCTTTTTATCCCTTTCTAGCAGAGGCCACAGAGTGGATCTAACTGTACAAGAGCCTAAAACAGTGCTCAAGGGAAGGAGATTGGAACACTTGATCTGAGACGGGGGAGGGGAGGTCACAGATACTAGATGATTGGCTCCAAGGTGGAATGCCCAATATTCTGGGATCCTACATTGTTGAGGCTCCCAGAGGGAATTAGAGTAGATCTGCATATGTAATGTTTTATCTTTTTCTGGGGCCTAGCCATATTTCTAAGTGAGAAATGCATTGGTTTTTAGGCACTATAGTTAAAGACTTTGTGGGAGCTGAACACCTGTGGGTTGTAGTGATGTCCTTTTATGGCCAGCAGTTAGCTTAGAAAGGTTTTTGTATCTAAAATTTGAATCTCCTATTGGCTTTATTAAATGACTAGGGAACAAATATCATATGACCAGGAACATCTTGTGAGCTCAGCCTAAGGCACAGAATGGCACCACTTTCTTTCAAGATCTATTTTGATTTCTTTACATCTTATCTGCCAAAAACAAATCCCTTGAAGCCTCTCTAACACAGGGATCCTCCTCACTCAAACCCCCACCCATTCCCCTTACCCTCCATCACACTTAGGGCCAGTTCTCAAGGAGATACTGTCAATGATACTTGGCAGAAGTGCCCTACTCACTAATTTCATTTGAGGGAGATACCTGGAATATGGCTTCATTGGCACATGCCACTCCAGGATCTCCCAGTTTGTGTTTTAACAACTGCAAGCTGATGCTGACTTCTAACCATGCCATGTGGATTGTTTTAGTTTGTGGGCATCACCTATGCCCTGACCGTTGTATGGCTCCTGGTTTTTGCCTGCTCTGCTGTGCCTGTGTACATTTACTTCAATACCTGGACCACCTGCCAGTCTATTGCCTTTCCCAGCAAGACCTCTGCTGGTATAGGCACTCTCTGTGCTGATGCTAGAATGTATGGTGAGTTGGACATGGGTATCTTTGTTCCCCTACCAACTGTGGAAACATGTATTTTTTATTCTTTTTTTTAGATTAAGGAGGGTGGTGATCATGGGAAAAAATGTAAGATGGTGTATGCTTGGGTTCATTAACTTCCCACTGAAACTGGAGAGATTTCTTCCCAGAAAGGGAATTTAGAAGTGGTGAGAGTTTCCTTGGCTGTAGATACTGCTCTACTCTGGTCTATTTACATTCCAAAGCTCAAAGGAACTCATTTCTATGACACAATAGTTCACACCTGTTCAACACCTTTGCTTTTTCTGTAAATTGTTAGAAAAAAGGGATCCCGATTGTTGGTAGGTCCTGACCTAATAGCCTGGATGATTGCAGAGGGGGGAAGGGCTCTGAAGGAGAGCCTCTATGTGGCCCTAAAACTCCACGAGGTATACCATGGCCATCTTGCATCTTTCTTAGGTGTTCTCCCATGGAATGCTTTCCCTGGCAAGGTTTGTGGCTCCAACCTTCTGTCCATCTGCAAAACAGCTGAGGTGAGTAGGCCATATGTGCTATTTTGCAATGGAATACTTAATACCATAGGAATTTCCACCCATGGTCTTCAGTTTTAAGGATTATGGTTCCTTCTTGCTGGATTTAGAATGAGCAGATTTCCCTTCTAAAAAACATTGGCTGAGTGCCTGGGTCAATAAGCATAGATGGTTAAAATCATGCATTTTCCTTAGAGCTGAGTAGAAAGACATATTCCAAAATTCCCCTTAAAAGAGAAATGTGTAGCTTTAGATAAAGATAGAGTTTAGCGGCAAAATTCCCCAAATGAAAATGTTCACTTTTTTAGTTAAAAACTTTATCAAGAGAATGGGCTGTGCAGAGACACACATAGGGTTTATAAAACGCTTGAATTTTGGAGTTTCTTACTCTCCAAAGAGAGGTAAAACAAGTGTGTTTTAAAAAGGGAAACACTTTTTTGAGAACAGTCATTATACACAAATGAGGCAGGGGAATAAAATTAAATCCTGCAGAGGAAGGAAATAAACTTTCTTAGAAAGCAAAGTGTTGGCTTTAAGTTTTGGGACTCCAAGCACCACAGAAAGGAATGAGTTAAATATTGGGGAACATGATCTAATTTTATCAATTCTGTTCTGGGTGTTGTGGGCTAGATGTTATAGTGTACATTACAGAATGGGAAGTGAAATTTTAGAGCAAACACATGAATGGCATACATCCATTCAGAAAGCTACATTCACTATTTACAGTGAAGAATTTTTTTTCTGTCTCAGGAAATAATTCTTTTTTTTTCTGCAGTTCCAAATGACCTTCCACCTGTTTATTGCTGCATTTGTTGGGGCTGCA
Organism: Dipodomys ordii; assembly: GCF_000151885.1. Lineage (NCBI taxonomy): Eukaryota > Metazoa > Chordata > Mammalia > Rodentia > Heteromyidae > Dipodomys > Dipodomys ordii. The sequence continues at coordinate 820,392 of NW_012267519.1, forward strand.
GCCACGCTGGTTTCCCTGGTGAGTTATCATTGAATGATCTTAGCAAATAAATGGTTCTGGGTAGTTCAGCTACAGTTAAGATGGCAAGGCAAGAAGACAAACATCTTCCAGCCTTGAATTGCCAAAGAGAAGTTAGGAAAGAGACATCAAGGTATAGATTCTATTTTCTGCTTTGAGTTGACAAGGCAGAATACCTTCATAAATTACAAAAAATAGTTTTTTAAAAAAAGGAAGTAACACTTGCCATCCTCAGTACCACACACAAAAAAAGATAAAACGTAAACCAGATGCTGGTGGCTCACACTGTAATTCTGTCTACTTCAGAAGCTGAGATCTGGAGGATTGTGGTTCTAGGTAGCTGTGGAAGAGAAGATTGCTAGACTACAAAATAACCAGCAAAAAGCTGGGCTGGAGACATAGCTCAAGTGGTACAGCACCAGTCTAGCAATCATGAGGCCCTGAGCCCAAACCCCAGGACTGCCAAAAAAAAAGAGGGAAAAAAGAAAAGGAAGTAAGAGAATGGAAGTCATGAATAATCATGTTCAATATTTGCAGAGCATAGAATATTACCAAGTACTTTGCAGTCATACTATTGTTAATTCTCAACAAAGTGTGACCAGGACAGTGACAAGAACATTACTAAACATGATTTGCTGTAGCCTAAGATTCTATATACTATAAATACGAATCCATCTTGGATACTATCTAATTGAATGGAAATATTGAAAGAACCACCTGACATTATTAGAGTTATGACTTGAATGTAATTATATGTCCAAGGTCATTCTGATAATGTTACGTTTAGTGTTAAGGCAGTATGCAGCTGACAAACCTAGGACATTAAAGGGCATGACAATTTACATGAAATCATTGAATAACCAACCAGGGAATGGACAAGGGTGAGCTTGTAGAATCCTCCCCACACTGCTGAGTCATTTATACAATGTCAACTTACAAAATACATACATTAAGCAGGGGAAATATACTGCATAGGTGGCTGCATGAACTACAACACACACTCTGTGACTCCAAGCCACTCAGGCATGTGGCTAGGACAGAACTCAGGTGTAGTTGTTCATTTTCTTGAGGAAAACTCAAGGCTGTGATTTAGGGGCATGGCTTTAGTGGTAGCAAGCCTGAGTTCAAACCCCAGTCCCACTGAAAAAATTCAGTACTAGGCTATTAGAAAGCTGTGTCTCAGTCAGGATTGCTAGTCAGATGTATAAGGAAAGCCTGTGTTGTGCTAGTTGTATTTTGTTGTTGTTGTTTGGCAGAATGGGATTTTTTCCCTTTATTGAGTTATGATTTTATTTTCATTCTTCTTCATTCTCAAAAGGATTGGAAGAGCAGGAGTTTCCTGTTCTACTCACACTCATCTTCTTTCTTCTGTTCCCTACAGCTCACCTTCATGATTGCTGCCACTTACAACTTTGCCGTCCTTAAACTCATGGGCCGAGGCACCAAGTTCTGATCTCCCATAGAATTTCCCCTTTCTCTAATAGCAAGGCTCTAACCACATAGCCTACAATGCTGCATCTCCCATCTTAATGCTGCCTTTGCCACTGACTGGCCCTCTTATTACTTGATGAGTATAACAAGAAAGAGTCTTGCAGTGATTAATGTCTCTCTGTGGACTCTCCCTCCTATGTACCTCTTTTAGTCATTTTGCTTCATAGCTGGTTCCTGCTAGAAATGGGAAATACCTGAGAAGGTCAATCCCCAGCTGCAAGTCACAAAGTAATGGAGGCTCTAATTCAGTTTCCAAGCATCTCCTGAAGACCAGGAAGTGCTTTCTTCTCAAAGGACACTTCCTCTAATGGAAACAAAGTAGGAAGAAAGATGCTAAGGTAGAAGAGAAGGAATGTCCTTGCTCCACTTGCCATCAATAGGGGACAAATATATTCTCCTTGGTGTACAAACCAGAGAAGTCACTTCTTTCTCTATTACCACTGAAGATAAAAGGAAATAAAATGAATGCTAGCAAAACAGTAAGAATGTTTGCCCAAGTTTGCCTATTGCAACTGGGAGAAGGGGGTCGAAGCAAGGATCTTTCACCCTTAGAAAGAGAGCACTGACCCCCTGTGGCAATGAACTATTTAAGCCCTAACTCAGCCAACCTTACTTATAGCATAAGGGAAGGTAGTATCTATGTAGACTAAGGGGGTTATCTGACCTTACACCTCATTAGGAAGAGAAACAGGGTAGTGTCAACATCTTCTTATCCCCTGCTCCTGGATAACAGCTACCATGACAATATTATGGTTTCTAAGGAGCTGAGAATAGAAAGAAACTAGCTCATAAGAAAGAAGAGTGGCCTAAGGAGCAGCAGTGTTGGTGGCTAACAGTGTAACTTGAGCTGGCCATTTGGTAGAGTCTGGATAGATAACACTTTGAATAGCATGTCTTTTTTTCTGATAATTACTTGTGTACTCTGGTCTCTGTCATATCTTCACAATGGTGCTCTTTTCCTGGGGTTTATCCATTCAGTCACAGTAGGTGATTTGAAGATCTTGATTTGTTTCAATTAATGCACATCTCACATTTTCCAACTTGTTTCTCACTTGTTTGGGATTGTATCAGAAAGGTCTGCAGAATGATTCTTTGATTATAATTATTTTTTAAAAAGAAGGAAATTGGACAATAAGCATCACAAATGATGTTTAAAAGCCACTAGTTCCAAGAATCTGAGACTTTTTTTGCAAGTATTCTGCCCTTTGCAGAAACAGATTTGATGAATTTGAACCTCAATTTGAATAACCCATTTGGTCATTTTTTTCTGCCTACTGAAAGATGATTTTGCTTAGTGATGTTCTCTTTGCATGTTAAAAGTTAGGCTTAACATGAAGGTTACTTTCTCCTGGTATAGATCACATAACAATGCCCCCAGCGGTCAGCTATAAAGGATCAAAAGAACTTGTAACCTGGATAGTTCCCAGATTTCAGTGTTTTTCTGTTTTTGTTAACTTTGGGGTTTTAAAAAAATCCAATTGGTTTTTAGTGAAGGCAAGATTTTTACTATAGCTCTTTTGTTGCAAAGAATTGTTTTGTTCTTTCCTCCCAACGTGGTTTCAGCAAAGTTTAAGGAGATATAAGATCTTCAAGATAAGACACTTGATACTTGTTTTCAGACCAGTATACAAGATAAGCTTCCTGGCTGCCCAGAGCAAAGAGAGGAAAAAGTTCTGTAAGAAACCAATCAAGATCAAGGAAGTGAAGTAATCCATACCTTGTGTTTTGTTTTTATTCAATAACAACGAATAACCAACCCTTCCCTGAAAACCTTACATGCATCCATACACACATGTACACACACAAAGAAAGTTAATCAACTGAAAGTGTTTCCTTCATTTCTGATATAGAATTTTGATTTTAACACACATAAAGAATAAACTTTTAGAAACTTATCTTACAAAATGTATTTTATAAAATTAAGGAAAATAAAATTAAGAATGTTCTCAATCAAACGTTGTGTCCTTTGAATGAATTGTTCTGTTTGACCTCTCAACAAGAATTTAAGGATTATATGAGAGATTATTTTTCAGGTCATTTCAAGTCATTCTAACACTACTTCTATGAAACAGAGTAGATAAATAAATCACTTCCATCTCTGTAGTTGGAGACACTAAGAAGTAGAAGTAAAGTAAGCTACTCCCAAAACTCAAATAAGTACATTCTGAATGTGTACTAGAACTGAGGTCTTGATGCCAAATCATTGCCTAATTAAAGTTTCATTTTGTCTTTGAATTTGGATTTCAAAGTATTCTGCTCATTCAGAATCAAATATGGTTACTTTGTCAGGGTAGTGGCACCATTGCTCCTAGTATGTTTAAGACAAAATTATTCTTCCTTTCCTTTAAATTGTTTGGATATTCTCATAACAATATATTGATACTTCATGCATGACTAATAATTATGCTTACCTGAAAAGTACCAGAAGAAAGGTTTGAAGTTCACTGTTTATAGGGCAGAACACACGTGGCAAGAACAATGTAAATTACTGCTGTGGTAGGGCAGTATTGAATTTAATGACACCTACTTTTTTGTGGATGGCTTAGCTCACCAGCCCACATGATAGAGCATTAAAGGCGTATCACAATCCCAGGTTAGAATTTGGTATTCTTGGACAACACTCTGATGACTATTTTAAAGCTAACCGTCAGTGACTCATACTTTAATCCTAGCTAATCAGGAGCCTGAGATCTGAGAATCAAGGTTCAAAGCTGGCCCAAGCAGAAAAGTCTGAGAATTTTACTTCCAATTAACCAGCAAAATGCTGGAAGTGGAGTGGTGATTCAAGTGGTAAAGTGCAGACCATGAGCAGAAAAGCTGTATGAAGTCTTAAGGCCCTAAGTTCAAGCCCCAGTACTGGCATTAAAAAAAAAAAACTAAATTAGCTATAGATTTATGGTCCCACAACTGTATCTTGCAAGTAACATGATAAGAAGAATAAGGAGAAAGCTGGAGGTGACAAGTCAGTCAAGTCAGTTGAAAAGACCCATTCAGAAACTACTTTGAGTTGTGAGCGTCGATTTCTGCATCAGCACAATTAATATTCTGCAAGTTAGTCTGGTTGAATGACTTTAAGACAAAAATTTTAAAAATGACAAAGCCTTATTTTTAGACCCTGGCAAACAAGGACACAGCACCATATTTTGTAAAATTAATTCAGGGTGGTACAGAGTGAATGTATTTTTGCCTCAGAGGAGTGAACGCCAGTTCCCAAGAAAGCTGTGTTGTCCATCTGCCCTTATTTGGTTCTGCCCTCTGGGAAGATCTATAGATGGAGTTTCTAGGCTCTCAGAAGCTGAGAGCATCTCATCTATCAATTGAGCCCATTGTTCTTAGCTCTCCCACACACCATAAACCTCCTTTCTCTTAAGTGAAAGAGCTCTCTTTGTGTTTAGATCAGCCAAAGATCAAGATGCAGCAGTACAAACAAGAAATATTTTCTTACAGCATCAGTTGCATGGCTTTTCCTATCTTCAGGGTCAGAACTGAGTGCAGCTACGCAGTGTGGGGAAGCTGCCTGTACCTTTGTCCAAAGAAACATTCATTCATTCCTTCTATCTATTGAACCCTTCTCAGCTTTGTGCTAAATCCTTGGAGTTGAGGGCATGTGATTGATGAAAATATGATCTTATGCTCAAGGATTTCTCTCACCTTTCCACCACAGCAGAGAAGTCTTCCAGGGTGGACTGAAGAGGAGGTAGAAAGCATACAAAGCACAGTTAGACTGGCTGACGGTCATGGGTGTCTGATTTCTCCCCTCAGAGTGTGGGAGATACAGTGGTAAAGGGTCATGACTTCACATGTCCCTTGTTTTCTACAGCCCTGATAAAAACAAAACTTCAATTTAGAGTCCAAAAAATTTGTGACTTGTTCTCTATGTCTCACCCTGCCTCTATCTTACATGTGACAGTATTTATGCACACAGTGGTACAATGCATGTGCTTGCTTACACCCACACAGTCATTTGAGAAGTCAGAAGGCACAAGGATCAGGATTTATGTAAACAAGCTATTCAGCCTGCACTTTTCTCTTAATCAAGGCTAAATCTGAGAAGCAAAGGAAGAAGTCCCAAAAGGAAAAAATGTCACATAAAAGATGTAAAAATACAAGTGTGTATCTAGACAAAGAATCCTGATGTGCTATGATATTAAGGGATGGAAAAGTTTAATAGCCCTGAATTGTTTCATTTACTAATATGGAAAGTAATTCAACTCTGGTTCTGGAGTAACTGGTCTCATTAATATATTTATTTTGCAGAACTCTTTCAGATGTCACATGGGTTAACTACAAATGCTGAACTCCAAGGGTTGCAATATTGAACGCAAACATTTGAAACTTTATAGTAAGCTAGACCCAAAGAAACATAGATCCCATGGCTTCCCTCATTGGTAATGAATAGTATATCTCTAGTGTATGTCTACCAAGTGAACAGAATAGCTCAATAGCTATGTACATACAACCATATAAGATGATGCTAAGTGAAATGAACACCAAGACATGGAAATGAGATTTTTCTTTGTTGTTGTTTTTCATGTTGTTTTTCTTTGTGTTTTTCCCTGTTTTAGTCCCTGTTGTCACTGTATTTGATTTTGATACCCTGGGTATTGTATACATGTTTATCTGAATTAGGGAAGGGAAGGGGAACAACAAAATGGTGAGACAAAGGACAAAGGGGGAACCAGTGGAACAACGAGACACAGACAATATGTTGAAAATGAACTGTACAACTCGGGGCAGGAGGATTGGGGAGAGGGAAAGTTGGAGAAAGATGAGGGAAGGGATAACAAGTTCGACAAGAAATGTACTCACGGGATGGGAATGTGGCTTAGTGGTAGAGTGCTTTGCCTAGCATGCATGAAGCCCTGGATTGGATTCTTCAGTACCACATTAAGAGAAAAAGCCAGAAGTGGCACTCAGGCTCAAGTGGTAGAGTGTTAGCCTTGAGCAAAAAGAAGCTCAAAGCAGTGCCCAGGCCCTGAGTTCAAACTCCAGGACTGGAAAAAAAAAGAAAAAGAAATGTATTCATTACCTTACATATGTAACTGTTGCCCCTCTGTACATCACCTTGACAATTAAATTTTAAAAAAGCAATTTTATAGATGCTTCAGTTCTAATAGATGATAAATTCACCTGCAGAGGAACATTATTTTAAAAAGGAAAATGTAAGTTTTGCTTACAATAACAGAAATGTGAGGATAAGCATAAGAATTTTTCTATATGTCCATGACATCATTACAAGCTAGACGTCATCTTAGTAAAAAATTGGCTCAACTAATTATTGTTAGAAAGCCAATTTTTTAAAAGTGCATTCATTGTGAGTAGATGTTCCCACCTTCTTTTCTGGGGAATGTATAAATCTGTAGAGCAAATACTTCAGTATATTCTGTAGCCAGTTTATCTGGGAGGATACAAGTAAATTACATTTCTCAATGGTAGGTGGTTTATGGGTATTGAATGAATTTGCATATGTTGTTTGCTTTTATAGATAAAATTCAGCCACTCAGTATTTTTAGGCTAATTTTTTGTTGGTTATAGGGTATGAATTCAAGGCTTAGGTGCTGTCCCTAAGCTCTTTTGGTCAAGCTAGTGATCTACCACTTTGAGCCACAGCTCCACTTCTGTTTTTTTGTGGTTAACTAGAAATAAGAGTCTCATAGATTTTCTCTTATTGGCAGGCACCAGTGGCTCATGCCTGTATATAGTCCTAGCTATTCAGGAGGCTGAGAATCCTGGTTCAAAGCCAACCTGGGAAGTAAAGTCCATGAGACTTTTAACCTCCAATTAACCACCACAAAGCCAGAAGTAGGGCAAAATAGCTCAGGGTCAGTGACCACACCCTGAGTTCAAGCCTCGCCCCCCCACACTCTGCAAGAAAAGTGTCCTGTTGCTTTTGAATCTTGACTTTTGGGTAAATCAATGTCACAGAGTTTTCAGCAATATAAGATTACCAAAGCCTCAAAATATCTGTTTTCAAAGGACCTCTATGACATATTTCTTTTAAAAGATACTTTCTTGTTTATTGTTTAAAAGACATCTTTTGGAGTCTTTATCTCCCATTGCCTGTTGTGGGGAGGAAAAAATGTTTCTCTTTTCCAGTTCTCCCTATTTGTTATACTAAAACGAATTCTTGATATAATTGTAGGGAAAAAAGAGATGTCTTTCTTTGACAAAAGTGAGGTCACCCGAGTCCATCTTTATATTTGATATTAATAAAACATTTTTCTTACATTAAAATTAAAAATAATGTAAATACTAATTCTAATGGATCATGTTACAAACCCCATCACACCTTGGCATACTATGCAGCAGCTTTTCCAAACCAGTTAGAGTATGGAAATCTCTTTCTAACATAGTAACTTCCCTCAGGCCTCTACCACAACAGTGGGTATACTTACAGTATCCATTGGTTGAGAAAGCTTTTTTTTGGGGGGGGGTCCGGTCGTGGGGTCTGAACTCTGGGCCTGGGCGCTGTCCCTCAGCTCTTCAGCTCAAGGCTAGCGCTCTACCACTTGAGCCACAGCGCCACTTCTGGCTTTTTTATTTTTTTGCTTATGTGGTGCTGAGGAATTGAACCCAGGGCCTCAGGCATGCAAGGCAAGCACTCTATCACTGAACCACCTTCCCAGCCCCTGAGAAAACATTTTTACTCTACCATGCATTCAATAAAACTCTGTGGAACTTGTTCTTATGGAATATTTCAAACATGTACAAAATAACAAGAATCCTATAATGGGCCACATGGAACCAATTACTAAGCTTCAGTGATGATCAATATTCAAAAACACTTTAACATGAGTTTATATTTTATTGATTTCTGTACACATGAAGATGCATCATTCTACTGAGAATCACTGGTATTCAGTTGTATCTGGAAACCCCTTGCAGAAATGCCTTAATTTCATACCCTAGCCACAAGAGGACTAAAGACCAAATTTGAGGATCCAGTCTCTTTTAGAGTCTAAAATATCTTTCTGATATAAGCCAGACCTACAGATATCAACATACCTGAGTGGCTTCATGGGGCTCCCATGGAATTATTTTTACTGAATTGCCCTGTTTTGTCGTACCAGTGACATAGTAAAAGATGTTTTTCTTAACAAAAGGTCCTACCCAACAGTGTCTAGGTTTACTATAACCTAATCCAGAAGGCTACAGAGGGGACATATATCTTTATTTTCAATATCAAAAGAGTTGTGCTTTGAGTGGTGAAATAAGGCAGACCATCATTATGATTACTGCTGTAAATGTGTTTTGGATTTTTTTTCAGGGGAAACACATTCATTGTTTTAGTAAACTGATATACTTGAGTTGGTAAAAATCATTGCAAGACAACCTCATGCTTTTTCAAGTTCTTTTGCTTTCTCTTTCTCCTCTAATTTCTGTGGAAGTGTTCAGGATAGTGAGACTTAAAAGAAGCAGGAAAGCAGTACTTCTCTACCTCTCACTTCAAGATAGAATTCAAAAGCCTTCAAATGCCATTGGGCTTAGGTATGGTTTTCTGTAAATTAATAGATTCAAGTAAGGTATATGATCATCTTACCCAGATCTGGGCATATTTGATATTTCAACATTTTAATTGTATTTTCATTAGTGAGGAAGGTTTTTTGATATTGTTCATTACCTCCTTTCTGTAGTAAAACCTACAATAAAAATACAGTAGCAAATTTCCAGAGCTGTTTCAACACCATGGGGTACCTCCAGTTGTTTCAAAGACTACTAGAAAAATGATATAAATAAAAATTTAATTCAATTCAATTAAAAAGTCATGTGCCATATATATGTGTGTGTGTGTGTGTGTGTGTGTGTGTGTGTGTGTGTGTGTGTGTTTATATATGGTATTTTTTTGCAAACTAAAATAAGTGATTGTTTCCATTCTAAAATATTCAGGGATTATTGCTTTGAAGCAAGATTACATGGAATGGACTCACTATATGCTCCTCCTCAGAATTCCTGGGCTTAGGGTATGGTGGTGTCTCCAGGACTGAGTTTTACTGTTACTTTATTATTTGTTGGTCACAGGGCTTGAACTCAAGGCCTGGGCGCTGTCCCTGAGCTCTTTCCTCAGGATACCATCCTACTACTTTGAGCCATAGCTCCACTTACAGTTTTCTGGTGGTTAATTGGAGATAAGGGCCTCACTGACTTTTCTACCGAGGCTCCATTTGAACCACAATCCTCAGATATCACCTTCCTGAGTAGCTAGAACCTCAGATGTGAGCCACTAGCACCCTGCCCTTAGGGTTACTTTTTGATACTTACAACCATCCACCATAATGTTCCAGTATCCTATTCTTCTTGTCTGAATATGAATTTAGGATTGTACCTACCATACTTACTGCATAGTATGGCTCAGACTTGTCCCTACTAGTTGGTTCTACTACCTACCCAAGTATCTTGGTCCTGTGAAGCAGTGAGAGGCCTCCTGATGCCCATGGCTGTCCTGCCTTAAATTCTCTGTAAATTTGTTTACTATTGAACCTTGTTTCTGCACTCTGACCTGGGTGAAACTAAAATACTGTTTCACCACAAGATACTGATATATAGCAACCTGAATACTGTGTACCAGCATTGTTCTTTATACTTAATATATTTAAACTCATGAAACCCTCATAATAAGCCAGAGATCAGTACTATTATTATTACTCTTTGCACTTAGCCACTGTGCAGTAGTTTTCTCAGCATAAGGAAACATCATTGCATGGGGAGTAGAAAAAAAACATTTTGATGTAACAAATCTGCCTCCACTTGTTCTAGAAGGAAATATGTAAGAACAAAATGAATTTAATAAGACCAGAATGCTGAGTCCAGGACAAGCTAGGCAAAACATGGAACACATAGGCCTCACCATGAAGAAGAATCCTATAGCACAAAATATACTGTGCCAATTATATCATCAATAAATGCAGAATGAGTTTCTATTAAAAAATCATTAACGGGGCTGGGAAGGTGGCTCAGTGGTAGAGCGCTTGCCTTGCATGCCTGAGGCCCTGGGTTCGATTCCTCAGCACCACATAAGCAGAAAAAGCCGGAAGTGGCACTATGGCTCAAGTGGTAGAGCGCTAGCCTTGAGCTGAAGAGCCAAGGGACAGCACCCAGGCCCAGAGTTCAGGCCCCCACAACCGGCAAAAAAAAAAAAAAATCATTAACAATACAGAAACATTAGCAGACAACGGGGAAAACAGCATGGTTGAAGACTGTGCTAAATATATTGAAGTAGGTTCTTGGGGTTGGAGGAGGAGATAGCAATAATGATCAAATAAGAGGAAGATGAAAACGTAAAAGAAGAGGTGGAGGAGACAGACAGACGAACAGACAAGCCAGGAATATGATCAACTCAATTCTCAGCTATTTGACCTCCAAATTAAGCAAAGAAACATTTGCCTTGGAATGGGATCCTTTGTTCTTGAAGTTGTCTATGTTTTTTCTAGTTGGGAATATAAACTTTGATATAGCTCACAAGTAAGAAAGTATAAAATGTAAGAAGTAGCCTTACAGAAATGAATATATTATAGCTTTTGCTTTTACTATGAAACAACTTAGTTGTTCCTCGCCTCTGTTTTTCTTTATGGTTGGATGTGAAAATAAGCTCATACCACAGGCAATCAGTGTGTAACAGATTACTTCTTGAGAATTTATGGAGATATAATTCACACACAAAACAACTGACCCATTTAAAAAGTACAGTTCAGTAGGCTTAAGTATGCCCACAGAGTTGTACAACCATGAACACAATTAACTTTAGAACATTTTCATCACCCCCAAAAGAAACTGCATACCCATTAAAAGTCCCTTCCCACTCTTTCACTCCACTTTCATGGCCCCAGGCGACCACTAATCTCCTTTCTGTCTTTGTGGATTTCTCCATTCTGAGCACATCACATAAATAGCATTAAACCTTTTGTGATAATCTGTTTTCCCTTAGAATAATGTTTTTGAGCCAAGTGCCAGGGGTTCACGCCTGTAATCCTAGCTCAGAAGGCTGAGATCTGAACATCGCAGTTCAAAGCCAGCCTGGGCAGGAAAGTTTGTGAGCCTCTTATCTCCAATAAGCCACCAGAAAACCAGAAGTGGTGCTGTGGCTCAAGTGGTAAAGTGCTCACCTTGAGCTGAAGAGCTGAGGGACAGCACTCAGGCTGACTCCAAGCCCCAGGACTGACCAATAAATATGTTTTTGAGACTTATTCATGTCATCACATATATCAGTATGTTAGGTTTTTTTCAAATATTCATATTATCTTGAAGTAGTTGTACAAAGGAGTTGCCATTTGAGGCAGGATAGATTGGGAAAATGAGGCATGGTAAATGGCTGCCAGGAATTCAAAAACTCAAGCTTAAAGTTTGAGTCCATCTACTTCCCTTAAGATTAAGGGAACCAAGTCACTTAGAGCAAAAAGAGATAGGATAACTTAACATAGAATGCCATTTTTGCTTCAAAGACAGACAACAGAATGCATTTCTTTCTGAGGGAGACATTTCTCACTTCAAGAATTAACATTTACCAGGGCTGGGAAGGTGGCTCAGTGGTAGAGCGCTTGCCTTGCATGCCTGAGGCCCTGGGTTGGATTCCTCAACACCACATAAGCAAAAGAAAACGAAAAAAGCTGGAAGTGGTGCTGTGGTTCAAGTGGTAGAGCGCTAGCCTTGAGCTGAAGAACTGAGGGACAGCGCCCAGGCCCAGAGTTCAGGCTCCACGACTGGACCCCCCCCCCGAAAAAAAAGAATTAACATTTACCTAACAGGATGTATGTCTTCCTGAGAAAAATGCTTTCCCAAATAAAAGCAACCTCCTACCCAAAATGCAGATAACAGTACTCCTTTATCATTTCAAGGATAAGGATCTGTTTTTTGGTAGGATGCATTCTTACCTGGAAAGAAATACCCCAACATCCTGAAACTGAGAGAGTAACACCAGAAGTGATAGAGTATAACTTTGAAGCCAGATCCCCTGCCTTTACCATATAAATACCCCTGACAGCCAAGGAGCTATGTCTCTCCTTAGAACACCTTTGATAGAGTGTATCTTTGCCTTTCCATATGCCTCCTTGTCTGAAAGTTTGTCTGCTTGCCTGCTTGCCTGCTTGCTTACTTACTCAATAAAGCTCCACCACATTTGCTTTTTTTAATTTTTATTTATTTTTTATTGTGAAAATACTGTACAGAGGTGTTACTCCACCACATTTTCTTACCATCGTGACTTGTCCACAAATTCTATTCTGTGATCGAAGTCAAGGGCCCTAAATAAAGAGTTCCTACTTTTAGAGGGAAACTTCACAAGCCTTCACCTGTATCCAGTGACATCAAAGCAGCTTATTACTAAATAATACATATTCCAATTTCTGAATAATACATATTCCATTGTATAGATATGTCACATTTTGTTTATTTATTATTAGTTAATATACTTTTGGGGGGTTCCCACTTGTTTCTTACTGTGAGTGATGCTGGAGTAAACATTCCTGCAGAATTTCTTGTGAGAATGTATGTTTTCCGTTCTCTTGGATGTATACCTCTGAGTACAGACATTGAGACATATGGTAATCTTATGTTTATATTTAGGAAAACTGTTAAATTTATTTATAGTGGCTGCAACACTCCATATTCCCAACAACAATGCATAAAGCGTCAAATAGCTCCACATTCTCCTCAGCACTTGGTATTCTTACCTTTTTAGTATACTCATCTTAATGGGAATGAGATCTTGTTATGCTTTTATTTTTAGGCATTTGTTCATAGGCCTTTTAGCCACTTGTGTATCCTAAAAAAATGGGCAATTTTGCCCATTTTTAAATTTTGTTGTTTATAATGATTAGTAAGAATACTTTACATATTTTACCTATCAGTCCCTTATCAGAAAACATGGTTTTCAAATATTTTCTGATGGTGTCTTTCCACTCATTTAGGGATTATTTCATTTTTTTTCAATAAAGTATTGTATTATTTTTTGGTCAGTTGTGGAGTTTGAACTCTGGGCCTAGGCGCTGTCCCTCGGCTCTTCAGCTCAAGGCTATCACTCTACCACTTGAGCCACAGCACCAACTTCTGGCTTTTTCTATGTATGTGGTGCTGAGGAATCAAACCCAGGGCCTCATGCATGCAAGGCAAGCACTCTACCACTGAGCCACCTTCCCAGCCCAAGTACTCTATTTTTTACTATACAAATTTTCAAATTCTTATTAAAATTATTTATAAATATTTTATTCTTTTTGATGCTATTAGGAATGAATTCACATCATAATGTTTTTAGATTATTCATTGTCAGCATATCAGAATACATCAAATTTTACATGCTAATCTTATATGCTGCAACTTTGCTGAACTTATTCATTAGCTCTAATAGATATTTATGGTTTCTTTCATTTAAAAAAATTAATGTCATCCAGCAATAGAAAACACTCCTACATCTTCTTTTCCAATTTGAACATTGTTGTCTAATTGACCTGGTTAGAATTTCCACTACGATATGGAATATAAATGTGTTAGGGAAAAGTACAGACTTGGCAAGAGACCAAGAGAAAACACTGGGAGAAATAGAAGTAATATCTAGAGTTAGAACTCCTGCCTCCTCCCTTTAGCTGGTTCCCTTCTTCTGAATCTTCTAGCACTGTTATATGGTAATGAGATAATCTCATTACCCGCTTTATCAACTCAAGTCTAGAGGCCATCAAACTAGATGGTCTAGGCTCAGTATAGGCTAATAAATTATACAAAATGGATGCCCGTTCTTGTTGAAAAGGCATCAAAAGGGGAGAAAGTCAAGGTGGGCAGGAGGCTAAATCACAACATATGGGAAGTTCTCAGACCAGTGTTGTGAATTTAAAAAAAAAAAGGCTATGGCTGGTACCGTGTCTCACAGCTCCCAAGAATTATGGGAAACTGCTAAGATTGTAACTCACTTGACGGCTGGTAAGCGCTGAACCCCAGTCATATTAGTTGTAAATCTCTACTTGAACCCCAGGTGGCTGTAAATTCCTATTGTTATCTTTTGACCCCAGAGTGTGACCTCCATTTTCTCATAAAGTGAAAATTGTTAATCCAACTTTAGCTGGGTCTGCACCCCCTCCCCAACCTAAATTTCTATTATATTCCTGTAAGTTTTAATAGCACTTGCTAAGATTTTTGGAATGGGAAGCTCTTCTGGGCCTGCCAGCATCAAATAAACTTGAGTTCCTCCTACTTCTCCAAGTTCTTCCTTTAGTCTCTCTCCAGTGGTTTTTTTTTCTGTAATAAATGAAGATATGAGGCATCTTGTCTTTTCTGGTCATAAGTGAAAAGTTTCAGTCTTTCCTCATTAAGTATAATGTTAACTGCAGGTTTTTGTTAGATGCCTCTTTTCAAGTTAAAAAAGCTCCCACACATCTAGTTTGTTCAGTGGTTTTTATTGTGAAAGGGTGGTTGATTTTTTCATCTGTTAAAATGATGCAAGGTTTTCCCTTTTATTTTGTTAATATGATGCATTACATCAACAGAACTGGAATTACACTGCTAGAATATATTCTAATTGGCCACAGTACATGATCCTTTTTACATTTTGACTGATTCAGTTTACTACTATTGTGTTAAATGCATATGAAGCATCTTCAATAAAAGAATACCCTTTTTTTTTGTCCTAGTACTGGTGCTTGAACTAAGGGCCTGGGTGCTGAGATTTTTGCTCAAGGCTAGCACTCTACTAGTGTGTTGTAGGGTAACATCCCAGAAGCCACATTTTAAAACATAGAATATTGGAATCTTTATACAGTTAACAGGCTGCAGGCTGTCAGTTGTTACAAAGGCCTGTAGCATGCAAATACACATAACACAGCTAGGAAATATGCTAAAATGGAAAGAAATAACAAAAAGAATACCAACAAGCCAATTCAGCTCCAATGGAGAGCTGAATTGTGACTCCATGATGACTGGAGATAAGCCAGGAGACAGGACATGATCAAGAAGACACACGTGGCATGGCATCCTGGAGGCTAGGCTGGTCGGGGCCTAAATAGGTCGGCACAGGGGGCAGATCCTCAGGAAATTCCCAGTCCCAGGCACTAGACTGACAGATTCAGTAACCTATCAGCCAAGTGCCTGCCCCTGCCTCCAGGGGTCTGGCACGCCCATTACCTGGGAGGCAGGTGATGGGGTGGGAGGGGGGAGAGTCCTTCCCCCAGCATGAAGACTAGATGCCAGACCCTAACATCCACCATCTGGCCAATATGGCACCAGCCAGACCTGGCCTCCTTACTTCAGTTGAACCACAGCTCCACTTCCAACTTTTGTTGGTTAATTGGAAATAAGCAACACATGGACTTACCTGCCCAGGCTGAATTCAACTTGTTATCCTAAGAGCTCAGCCTCCTGAGGATTGCAGACATGAGCCACCAGCACCCTGCTCAAAATACATACTTATTTTCTTGTCTTTTCTTTTTTGGTACTGGGGATCGAACCTAGGATATTGCACTTTCTAGGCAAGTGCTTTACCACTGAGTTACCTGCCAGCCCTCCAGCGGGGTGGGAGGGCATAGTTTCTCAAATACAGTGTATGTAAACATTTATAAGAGCTATTGGGGGGCTGGGAAGATGGCTCAGTGGTAGAGTGCTTGCCTTGCATGCTTGAGGGCCTGGGTTCGATTCCTCAACACCATATAAGCAGAAAAAAAGCCGGAAGTGATGTGGTTCAAGTGGTAGAGTGCTAGCCTTGAGCTGAAGAGCTGAGGGAAAACACCCAGGCCCAGAGTTCAGGCCCCACGACTGGACTCCCCCCCCCAAAAAAGAGCTATTGGTTCATTTATTTATTTATTTAGTCGCTTGTGGGGCCTGAACTCTGGGCTTGGGTGCTGTCCCTCAGCTCTTCAGCTCAAGGCGAGCGCTCTACCACTTGAGCCACAGCACCACTTCTGGACTTCTGGTGGTTTATTGGAGATAAGAGTCTCACGGTCTTTCCTGCCCAGGCTGGCTTTGAACCGTGATCCTCAGATCTCAGCCTCCTGAGTAGCTAGGATTATAGGTGTGAGCCACAGGCGCCCAGCTATTGGTTTATTTTTTAATTTTTTTCTCATGTTGTCTTTATTTGGCTTTGGCCTCATGGGAGAAATTGGGAAGTTGTCCCCTCTATTTTGGGTGAAATTCATGAGGCATTGATGTTAATCCTTCTTGGAAAGTTGATAGACTGGGTACCAGTGGCTCACAACTATAATCCTAGCTACTCAGGAAGATGAGATCTGACGATCACAATTAAAAGTCATCCTGTGAAGACAAATCCATGAGACATTTATCTCCAATTAACCAGCAAAAAGCCAGCTCAAGTAGACTGCCCATATGGGTGAAAAAGCCAATATTGTCACACAAACCTACACAAAGACACACAAAATAAATATACAAACAAATAATCACACTAAAATTTGATACGAAAGAAACTAATGTAATTTAGGTTGAGTGAATATAAATTGGTTATCCTGAGGTGAAAAAATGGTCCCACAACAATGAAGTTCCTAGGGAAGAAAAGTTAGAAGAGGGTGATAGGAGCTGCCCCAGCTTCTCTGTGCCAGAGTAGAGGCAGTCAACAGACCCAGTGATAGTTGGAAGAATACCTAACGGTTGATTTTTACTCTGGTGCAGTCAATACACCTAAAATGAAATCTTTTTTTTTCCTTTTTGGTATTGGGGATTGAACCTAGGACATTGCACTTGCTAGAAAAGTTCTTTGCTACTGAGCTATATCCCAGCCCATAATTTTAAGAGAAAATACTAATGTTAGAGCTTTCTCAAAGGTCAGTGTTCACAAACCAAAGAATCATCCTAGATTCCTCCCTCCTGAGACATAACATGTCCTGACAATTCTGCCATTTCCCCTTCACTGTAACTGAAAATTCAATTATTAAAATAGTCTATTGTTTGTTCTTCCAGCCTTCCTTCTAGCATCAGATTTTGAACCCACTGCAGTCCAAGTATTCTTGACAAAGGTAACCCTGGGATCCAATCACTTTTTTGCCAGTTCTGGAGCTTGAAACCAGGGCCTGGGCACTGTCCCTGAGCCTCTTTGTGCTCAAGGCTAGCACTCTACCACTTGAGCCACAGCATCACTTCTGGCCTTTTCTGTTTACGGGTACTGAGGAATCAAACCCAGGGTTTCATGCATGCTAGGCAAGCACTCTACCACTAAGCCACATTCCCAGCCCTCCAATCACTTTATATTAAAAATTCTGTACTGAATGAAATCACTGTCAGTGATTCTTGTATGGTGTTCATACTGCTCCTGGCCTGTGCTGTTGTCACCCCGCCCCTGTATCTCTCTCTCCTTCCCTCCCACAACAACAAGCAGAGGCTCTCTGCCTCTCTCATTGTCAAGGGACTCTTCTCTGAAAGAAGAACATTTCCTGGGCGGCCTCTTCTGAATTATTCATCTGCACTGCCTGAGCATGACAAAACTTTTCATTGAAAGCCCTGGGTGGGGAACCTGCCCAGCTCAGCCCACAAGGCTGACCAGAGAGAAACCAAGGGTGTGGGGGAAGATGGGCTGGGACCTGCCCTGCCTTGGGGAAGAAGGAGAGGAAGGCCCTGAGACCCAGGAACTGGGTATAGAGGCTCAAAGGGGTCACCATGCTACTATTCTGGAATGTCATTTTTTTTCAAAGCTCTATACCAGTGACAAAGTCCTGGCCCCAACCACAGCTTCTCAGTCTCACAAGCTTCTGGGAAAAAATCCACTCACAGGACCAAAAGACCTCACCTCCTCTGTGAGCTGAGGGCACTCTGCTGGAGGAGCAACATGGAACAAGTCATCCCTAGTGTAGCTAGAGGGTCACAGCCATGTCAAGGGGGACAAGATGGAATTTCTTGCTCCAAATAAGGAACTGAAGGCTGCATGAGCCCAGGGACACAGAGTCTCCCTTCCGGAGTCCTGACTAGCATGCAGCATGTGGGGCAGCCATTCAGAGCAAGGACATCTGGGCTAGGCTGTGGGGTTCATACCCCAGCTCTGCCTCCAAGGTATGTGACAGTGGCCAACAGACTCACAAAGTCTCAGTTCTCTCATGGGGAAAACAGAGGCAACAATAGTGCCTACGTCTAAAGATTGCCAAAGTGCATGTGATATGGCCAGTGCTCAACACGAATGCATCCTTACTAACGATAGCCCCTTGTCTCTCATCAAGCACCCTCATTCTGAAGAGCCCAACTTCCTTGAACCCTGCACTTTCAGCTCTGGCTTTCTGGAAGTAACATGACATTGTTTAGCAGATGGCCTTGTTACTGGGTCCGGGTAAGTGTTTATGAAGTTTCCTTCTAAAAGTAGGGACTCTTCACTTAAGGTCCTTGTCTTCAGCCACAGAATAAGAATTCCGGACGAGTCATAATGGTAAGAAAACTTGGCATAGCTTTGTTGAGTATGTAAGCAAGCAGAAAAGCAGACAAGAAGCAGACAAGCAGAAAGGCAGAGACATCCTCTAAAAGAGTGTGGGTGCTCTCAAGGGTTAGTTACTGAGCTCCTTGATATCAGGGATATTTATATGATTAAGGCAGGTTCTGACAAAGTTATGCAAAGATACATGGTTATCTTTGCTCTTAATCCCATTTGTTATTACAATTTTACTACTTGGCTCAGGGTCTCCAAGACTGACTGTACTTTAAATATATGACTATTATGTTGGGGCATCCCTTATAAGAAAGAATGCATTCTGCCATATATTTTACAACTGGTGTTTATCCTTAGGATAAAGAATGCATCCTGAACAAATGTTTATCCTTTGATATAAGCACTTTATTCCAGGAGAAGCCATTTTCCCAAGTATTGCTTCTCCAGGATACATGTCTTTTTTATGATATCCTTTCTCATTTTTTAGAGCACACTAATTATTTGAGCCAACAGGCAGATGGAGAAAGCTTCTATTGCTCTTATTTTTCCTCTTGTGCTAATACTGAACCTTATGAAGGAGTGCAAGGGTTAAAACAGAGAAGGTAGTGCTTCTGTAATTCTAAATACACTTTTTCTAAATTCTTAGCTGCTTTTTACCTTGCCTTATTTTCTCTATTCTATCCTGCCTAATTTTCCCCTAAAGCAACTTTGGTCTCTTACTCTTAAGGGAAGTTGATGTGTGAAGATCAGTGTTTGCTTTGAACTGGGTTTTTAATTTTTGGCTGCTGTTTACCATGCCTCATTTTCCCTCAATCTGAGCCAGTCCTTCTGAGTATGTGCAGAAGGACTGGTAAAAGCACATCAGCCTCTCCATCCTCACTCTTAGGGTATCCAGCTGCACTCACAGTGCTTCCCCTGGCCTTTTATCTAGTACTTCAGCTTTGTTGTCTGTCTTATTCTTGGGAAGTGACTTATGATTCCTCCTAGATACTGGAACTTCTGAAGCAGGAGCTACGTTGCTGCTTTTCCTCTTTCAGACCATTGGTGGTTGTTATGGATCAAATATTTATGCAATTCAAATTGCTGAAGCTTTAATCCTCAGTATGTATTTGGAAATGGTCACCAGGGCAAAGCCCCATAATGAGATTAGTGTCATAGAAAGAAGACCATTTTTTTTGTCCTGGAGCACTTAGTCCTTGTGTTTCTCCTTCTCCTTCCCCCCATGACATAGGGAGGCTGGTATTTAGGAAGAGGGACAGTCAGCAGAACCCAACAATACTGGCACCCTGGCCTCAGACTTCCAGCCTCCACAGTGTGAGACAGGTTTCTATTAGGTTTAGTCACCCAGTCTGTAGCAAGGAGTAAATATTGTCATCCAGACTGGGTTGGACAACTGTATCCCTTCCATTCTTTCGTTCATGCATTCATTCAACCATATTTAGCTATCACCCTTTTTTGGGGGGTGGTCCGGCCTGAACTCTGGGCTTGGGAGCTGCCCCTCAGCTCTTCAGCTCAAGGCTAGCACTCCACCACTTGAGCCACAGCACCACTTCCGGCTTTTTTCTTTTTGCTTATGTGGTGCTGAGGAATCGAACCCAGGGCCTCAGGCATGCAAGGCA
>NW_012267519.1:845898-890885 GCF_000151885.1 Dipodomys ordii
CCTTCTTTCTTTCCTTCCTTCCTTTCTTTCCTTCTTTCTTTCTTTTCTTTCGTTCTTCTTTCCCTTCCTTCTTTCTTTCCTTCCTTCCTTTCTTTCTTTTCTCTTTTCCCTCTCTCTTCCTCTCCCAATACTTCTCCCAATACTGTGTCACTCTCTCTCCTTGTGTTTCTGTCTCTTTTTTCAGCAGTACTGTGGTATTAATTCAGAGCCTCCAGTTCCTGATTTTTTATATTTAGTTACTTTTTGGATCAGATCTCGCAGGATTTTTTTTGTTTTGGGTCCTTTCATGGGGCCTGAACTCTGGGCCTGGACGCTGTCCCTCAGCTCTTCAGCTCAAGGCTAGCACTCTACCACTTGAGCCATAGCTCCACTTCCGGCTTTTTTCTTTTTACTTATGTGGTGCTGGGGAATTGAACCCAGGGCCTTGAGCATGCAAGGCAAGCGCTCTACCACTGAGCCACCTTCCCAGCCCCTCTTGCAGGTTTTTTTTGCCTAGGCCTTCCTACCTGTTCCTCCCTGTAGCTGAGATGACATACACCATCAAGGCAAGTTTGTTGTTTTAGATGGCTGTCTTGCTAACTTTTTGCCAAGTTGTATCATGATCCCCCTTATCTCTGACACTCAAGTAGGTGAGGTCACAGATGTGAGCTTCAGTACCTAGCCAGAAACGTAGTTTTCTGACTTAAAAATTTCAGCTCTAGGTGAGTAAATTCTATATTTCATCTCAATTTTTAAAAATTATCTTTAAGTAATCATACAAATGGGTTTCAATTTAGCATGTCAGTTTGTGAAAAAATTATTTTTAAACTTTTATAGCAATCCGGGGGATTGAACCCAGGGCCTCACGAAAATTATGCAACACTGAGCTACAACTCTAGCCTGAGCAAAGCCTTTTTAAGAAGCCTGTAAACTTATGACCTTCATAGTCTAAAAGTTTCTTCATTGTAGCCTAATCTAAAAGATTTAGAGTGCTATAATGGAAGGATGGTGTGACAATTTGGTGGAAAAACATCTTTCTCTAATTCCTCCATTTCAGCTGCCCAACATTCTAACAGGGAAAAGTAGAAGGACCAGAAGGCTTAATCTATAGCAGGTGAAATAAAGGTGATGAAATGTGGAGAGACTTTCATTCATAACTGAAGATTCCTATTATACATATTCAAATCATTTCATATCTTTTAACAGCCAGTATGTCAGAGGCAGAGGAATAGAAATTTTAGCATATCTATCCTTTGATTTCTGATTAGTGCCACCTATATTTTCATATTTTTCTAAATTCTGGGCAATTCTGTTTATGTTTCATGATAGTTTAATATTTATCTTAAAAAATATACTAAAAAAAAAGAAAGTGAGTTTAGGAGGAAGAAGTATGAGGATCACCATCCAAGGCAAGCCTGAGAAAAAGTGCAAGAACTTATCTGAAAAATAAACTACAAAAAGTAAAAAGAGCTGGAATGTGTGGCTTAAGTAGTAGATCACTTTCTTAGCAAGCACGAGGCCCTGAGTTTACCTCTAAGTATCCCAAAAAAGTGGAAAGTCAAGATCCAATTTCTAATCATAAATACTCTTTATGCATTAGAAGGTAATATAAGATAAAAGGGATCAGTATCCTGATCCTTAGGCAGGGCTCTGGGTACAGCAAGCGAAGAAAAGATTTAGAAGTCACATTGAGAACAACCTGAAAAAGTGGCTTTACTCACAAGTATTTTGTGTCATACCTACCAATTACCCAAAATGAGAAAGGAACAGGAAAAAAACCCACAAGCAGTGTATGCTGATTATTCAAAATGGACTTTTTATTCACTTCAACACAGATGTTTTTTTTACTATTGAAAAAGGAAATACCCAATACACAATTTTGAGATTTTTATTAGCAGCACCTGCAACAAGAGGATTGTGGAATAGCTCAGGATAAAGTAGAGATTGCTGAGGCAGGCACAAATAAACCTGAAATTCATCAATCCACTGAAGACATACGGAATCTGAGCCCCCGGGAAGGTTAAACCAAATAAATATTTTGTACCTTGAAATGGGCCGTTGAAAAACAGAATACTTCTAATTAGAAATATACTATTCCAAAAATCTAGTGCTCATTTAAAAAACAAATATTGAAACTATTACACTTCACATTCTAGGGTACACTGTCAATTTCTAAACTGATATGCACAGTCCCTGGTACTCAGAGGTTTCAACCTTGGGTGCATTTAATCTTACCCAAACTCTCAAGTCAGCATCCACTGAGTGTTACTCACCAAAATGTTACTGTTTTGTCAATTAATGCTAAGTGCTTTCATCAAAATATTGTGTAGTAATTTGGCAGAAAAAATTGATATGGCTAAGAAGAAAGGGGCTTCAGTTGAGCTGCTGTTAGAATAAGCGCTTATCTTAGATGGATAGGATGTTATGGATTGAATACCCATGGAGAGTTTTTTGCTCAAATGATCACATGCCATTCAAAAGAGACAACTAATTTTGTGAGTTGATGGGGGTCTTTATGAAGGCCTGAGAACTACAAATAGAAACTATTATAAGCAGAGTGCAAGTAGAAAGAGAAGGCCCCAGTTCTCGTGCACGTAAAAATAATTCGCATCTAATAGTTTGGACATACAGATTTTCACCTTAACACTATAGCAAAAAATGATTGTAGAACTTGGAAACCAGTGTGGCTGGCTATAGGCATAGGCAGGATAGGAACCAATATTTAAGAGCTGTGGGGGGCCCAATTCTGGCTTTGACTTCTGGCAGAGAAGTTAATTGGACAATGGGATCAGGACTGTGTCTTAACTGCAAATGTTGAGTATGACTGGGTGGAAATACTGTCCTCCTCTTGGCTATGTGACCCCAAATCCCAGAGCTCTTAAAGCACATAAGGTCCCATATGTAAGGCTGATTCCATATGTGGCTACAATGGAGAGTTCTAGGCTGTATTTCTGTGAAAGCTCCCACCCCTCCCTGGCCTAGGTATCTTTAGGGGACATTTCCAACTGTCCCTCACTATGATGGGTCACAATTTTTATTGCAGATATTTGAAAGGACTATGCAGGACAAACATCCACCGACAATAACCAGACTGTATACCCATCATCCAGCATGTAATTGGCAGTCATGGTAAGCAAAAATTGTCGAGCCATTTTTGTTTGGAAGATGGTATCTTTACGATATTTCTACCAGAGCTTAAACCACAGTGCAAAAGCAAAAGGAAGAGCTATTGAGTGGCAGTAAAGGGTGATAACACAATGGTTTGAGAATACTCAAAGTCCCTCTCCATAATCTTAGCTGTTACTATTTAGACAAATCTAACCATAATATGGCACTGACATTATTTCAAAATAATTTCGTAGAACTTAGAGCTGGAAGGGACCTTACATTAAATGTGTAGCCCATATGGAAATTCTTTATAGTGTTTTAACAGGTGGTCAGCCAGTGAATATTTTCACTGGAAGGAGCTCACTATTAAGGCAGTCTATTTCACTCTTGGACAAATCTAATTATGAGAAATTCACTGTAACACAAAGTTAAATTCTGCTCGTTTATCATCTTCACTATCCTAGTTTGGCTGGTTGAACATACAGTACAACATACAAGAAATGAGTTCCTTCTTATACAATAAATATTTAAGTCAAGGAAGCTTATAAGAGAAACCCACTATCCTCACTCTTTGGAAGCCTTCCTCATGAGCCAGCATAATGAGTCAAAGGATCATCTAAATTATGAGCAGAGAACACTGTACCCAAAGCCATATACTAAGCAACATTGCTAAATTGATAAGAGGTTGTCAGAGAAGCAACATCTCCTTTACGCAGCAAGAGTAGACTCATAAAGGAAAAGCAGGCCAACCATTTATTTGCAAGGGTGGTTGGCATATTTAAGCAGAATCCATTCACTAGTGTTGTGTGACTTCAGCTTCAAGAATTACAGCCAATTTCCAGTGTCATTAGAGTGACTCTTATAGAGATAGTATTTTTTTCAAAAGCTTAGATGGGAGTTATTCATAAAATAGTCACTGTGTATTGTTTTACTTTTATGTTCCTAATCATCACAGTCTCTTTACAATTCAAGCTTAGGAATCATTGTTGGTTTTATTGTAAAGCTCAGAGTTCTTTTCCTTTTGGCAGACACTGCTTGGCAAGAGTCTGATCATGGCATTTGCTAGTTGAGAAATAGAACACTTTAAGTGACAGCTGTAGCTCTTTAACTCCTTCATGCAGCTAGGTTCTAGGTTTAAACTGTGATTTTAAAAAAACATTTAAATCTCTCAGGACTAAAACTTTCTGAAATGTCCTGAGACACACAAGAAGGGAAAAATAGCAGAAATCACACAAAATACACTTGGCTCAATAAAGCTTTTAGTTTTAAATCACTCTACAATTTCAATTTGAAAGGCTCCATTTCACAATAGAACCTTATTCTTACCCTCTGTGTGTGTGTGTGTGTGTGTGTGTGTGTGCGCACGCGCGCGTTCACGCACATACACATACACACACTCAGAGGGGCACAGCAATTCTTACACTACTGACAGACCAATTAGAGACTTTTTTTAAAGGTTCCCTAACTTTTAACAGCATGAAGAACCTGCTTTGGAACCACTGTTCAAGTCAACGGTGTGACCTAACATGCAATGCTCCAGCTGTTCTTCTACAGCCAACACCTGCCTGACAGCTTCTTCAAAGGCCACGGTCACATTAGTATCATCTTTGGCACTTGTTTCTAGATAAGGATAATCCCCATTTTCCATGCACCAGGCTTGTGCCTCCTCAGTAGTCACTTGCCTATCCTCTTTGTCTACCTTGTTACCCAAAACTACAAAGGGGAAGTGTTCAGGGTCCTTCACATCTGCATAGTAGATGAATTCCTTCTGCCAGTTACCAAGGTTCTCGAAGCTCTGGCGGTCATCCACACTGAAGGTCAAGAGGCAGCAGTCTGCCCCCCTATAGAAGGGTGTCCTGAGGCTCTTGAAACGCTCCTGTCCTGCAGTGTCCCAGATCTGGAGAGTTACAAAGCGTCCATCTACCTCCAGATCTCGATTCAAGAACTCTACCCCTATGGTGTGAAAAGCCTGAGAATCGAACTTATTGGTTACATAACGGTTCATAAGTGAACTTTTCCCAACTCCACCATCACCCAAGAGAATGACCTTTAAGAGAAGGGATTTCCCACTCATTGTTGCAGCACCAGACAGGGAGAGTTTGTAACCAAAAGAACCTGAAAATAAATGAAAAAGTAGAAGGAAGATCATTAAACTAGAAACTAAAATCAACTTAGCAAATTTCTCTCAATCATGAGACCCTCCAATTTAGTGTTTCATGATTTATGCTCATTAATTAATGTACAGCAACAGAAGAAAATAAATTCTTTTTTGTGTGAATGGGGAAAACTGGTCTCATTTCTCTGAGGTCTCTGCCAAGAAAAAGGCTGCATGCCATGCATAAAAGCAACTGGTCCTGTCATTTGGTTCAATTTACTCTTTTCTGGGGAAGAAAGCCTGAGTTCCATTCAAACGTGTGACCATATTAGCTTATGGCTTGGATAGTTGTAAACAAAATCAAACAGTATATGGGGTTTGAAGTTTGCTTCCTCGGGACCCATATTCTTTATTATTATTATTATTGTGAAAATACCACACAGAAGGGTTACAACTACATGGGCAAGATAGTGAGTACATTTCTTATCAAGCATTGTTGCCTCCTCCTTTGTTTCCCCTTACCATTCCTTCCCCTCTCCACCCTCCCCACCCCTCACCCCCAGGGACCCATATTCTTTTTTCCCCCATATTCTTAAAGTCTAAACTGGATACTTTATTCCATGCATAGAGGGTCTGGGTCATAATTCACTTAAACCCCACAATATTCTAGAGGAAAAAGTCAATATTCTTCAGGTAGGTTCTCCATCTTACTTGCATTGATATGGATGCCCGTATAAGTAATGGATCTTTTCAAATCTTTTCTTCATTATGTAATGGAACCTAAGTTGGCACCCGTTGATTGATACTAATATAACAAGTATTATCAAGGAAGAAAATCTTCAATAGTTTGTTTTTTAATTTAGGTTCTAATTCCACAGTAACAACATAGAAAAAATCATGCTTAAATCTAAATTGCTAATAATTATACAGTGCCTTTCTTCTACAACATAAGCTATCTAGAATATATCTTAAAATGAAAAAAATGAATTATTGACTGCACAAGTACCTTTCTCTATGTTCTGTGTGGTAATTCTACACTAGGTTCACTGTAGGGACTCAACAATGATCATGTTAATTGAGTAACAGTTATGCAAGAGAGACTCAAATGGATGAAAACTAAACACTAATCTAAGGTATGCATGCAAAAGAGCTTCTGGAGGCAAAAACTTTTAAACTGCAGTAACAAAAATTTAATAGCCTTAAAATTATTTTGGAATATATATGGACTATATTTTATATATTCACTTTTTTGTCAGTTGTGGGGCTTGAACTCTGGGCCTGAGCACTGTCCCTGAGCTTTTCAGCCTAAGGCTAGTGCTCTCCCACTTGAGCCAGAGCACCACTTCTGGTTTATTGGTGGTTTATTGGAGATAAGAGTTTCATGGACTTCCCTGCCCTGGCTAGCTTTGAACCGCAATCCTCAGATCTCAGCCTCCTGAGTAGCTAGGATTACAGGCATAAGCCACTGGAGCCTGGCTACATATTCACTTTTAAGAGATCAAAATCTGGGCTGGAGGTATGGCTCAAGTGGTAGAGCACCAACTTATCAAGTATGAGGTCCTCAGTTCAAGCCCCAGTACTTCTGAGACAGAAACAGAGGTTAAACAATCTATCAAAATTCGTAGTAAATCTCAGGATATATACCTTCCCAGTTAGGATTTCGTCACAATTTAAATCTTGTCCTTTTTTTTCTGTTGCTGATTTACTCTTTCTTTTTAGAGATCTATAAAACAGAATAGAAAAAAAAATTTTTAATCTATAACAGATAAGGCTATATATAAAAACTCATTCAAGTCATAGACAATATCCCAGAGCAACTCCAAGTCATCTACAGTGGTTTTCACAAACATAATTTAGAATCCAAAATACTAGAGATGTTTAGTATGAGAAAAATTATTTTATTGCCTACATTTTAATTTGTATAATTTGAGTGTACTTGATTTTTTTGTCAGTCGTGGGGCTTGAACTCTGGGCTTAGGCGCTTGAGCCACAGTGCCACTTCCTGTACTTGATTTTTCAAAAGTTTTATGTTGCTTTTTCATTGAATGCTCCATTCAGAGGAAAAATAAATCAAAGATACTAGATGATAGTCATAACAAATGATATTCAGGATTAAACAAAGCAGAAGGCAATCAAAGATATGTTGAATTCTTAAGTCAGAGATAAAAACCTCTTCTCTTTATACTTACCAACTTTGCCTTCTCAGGAAATTTATTCATGCCTTCATCAATTTGCTTTGAGGTTATCTCTGCAATTGACTGCACATGATCAGAGAAGCAGGAATTGTGTTTGTGAGCTTTCTGTTTACAATATATTCCTTTGGCTTATCATTTCATTAATTTAGGACTTCACACTTTAACGTAGGTTTTAATATTTAGTTGACTTTACCAAATTCCAGCACACCTCCATTAATATAGTAGTTAATTGCTGCAAAAGTCTTATTAATGCAACATCCAATGACCCAATGCTGGGCCTGGTCATTCATACCTGCAATCCTAGCTACTCAGGAAGTGGATATTGGGAGAATAATAGTTTGAGGGCAGCCCAGGCAAAAGCTAGTTGCTCTTAATTGCAACAAAAGTAGCCAGTTATGTTAGTTCATTTCTGTAACCCCAGCTATGTAGACATGTAGATAGAAGGTCAGCCCTGGGAAAAAGCAAGACTTTACCTGAAGAATAATTGAAATATAAAAGGGCTGGAAGCAAGGCTCCAGTTGTAGTGCGTCTATAAACATGAGACCCTGAGTTCAAAACCCAATATCTCCAAAAAGTGGTAAAGAAAATAAAGAGTTCAAAAAAAGAAATGAAAAGTTCTTAGGATCTGTTAGTGTTCTTTCTTATGGAAGAATAAAGAAGCTCTAAAAAATTGCTGCATAATAATCTCAGACTTCTGAGGAGCTAGGATTATAAATGTGAGCCAATGTGCCCAGCCTGTTTTTGTAGACAAGGTCTTACAATATAACCCAGATTGACTTCACAGTTGGGGTGTTCCTGCCTTAATGCTGGAATTACAGGAGTTGGTCACAGGTTCTGGCTGTTTAGACACCTCAAAATCTCATGTTAGAAAAGTAATGCAAGGAAGTATAAACTTGCGTGCCATACTGATGTTTAGTATTAATGATGCATGCCAAATGAATTTGTGTTAAGTGACTTATCAACCCTACATTTTCTAGCTGAGGATACTGAACAGACGGGTCAAGGACATAGTAGATATGGAAACTAAATGCATAGCTCCAAGAAAAATTATGAAGTGTTAATAACTAGCTGAGATAATGTTCAAGTTGCTCATGCATTCCTTATTTGTTTATGTGCATGTCTAACTTCTAGATACATGAGCTCTGTGCTAGGGAAAAAGAATAAAATCAGTGCAAGAGCAAGAGCACTGGGCTGGAAGCAATCAGAACATCAGGTTTGTCCTCACTGCATCATTCATTTGAATTATGAATGTGGGCAGGTCACTTAGTGTTTCTGTTTCAGCACTGTCTTGTACAAAAATATAACTGATAATACCTTCCCCACTTAACATGCAGAAGTTGGAGGAGATTAACTTAGAAAGTTTGGAATGATTTGTAAGCGTTTTTCATAATTTTGATTTGGGTTTGCTTTGTTGCTCTTCTATCTCCTTTCAGTGAGCAATGGGACTCTGGGTCTCAGTATTAACACTTTTCACAAAGTGTCTGCTAATGAGAGGATACCAGTCCTCCTTTTCTCTTTGTTTTATATCTAACAATACTTGCAGATCCCTCAAAATGTTGAGTATCTGCATATGGCAGAGAATCTCAGTGTTGGAGGGACTAAGGATCTTCTGCTCCTATCCTAATACCAATGTTTGAGAGAAAACATTTAAGTGCCTATTGTGTGATGTGTCCTCACCAAAGTTTTCCTCTTCCTTCCCTTCTAGCTCTCGGGGCTTTTTTTTTCTTATCTTCTTGTTTTTAGTTACTAAATCCTGTTGTTTTTCCTCCAGTATCTTTTTCTATTCTTCTTTTTCCATTTTGCTATGCTGCCCAGGCTCATTTCAAGCTCCTTGCTTTGCTCAAGCAATTGATTCTCCTAACTCAACTTCGAAGTATATGGAACTATAGACATAAACTACTGCTCTCAACTCAATCATTATTTTGACCCACATCTTTCTCATGTATAAGTTTTATCACGAGAGTGTCCTGGTGCTTTTCTCCCTGCCTCTGCTTTCTCACCAGCCAATCTATCATGCAAAGCTTCATCACTTGAATAGGCACTGGTTGTAGATGAGGACGGAAATGTGTAATTGTTTAAGACAAAGATTTGTCCTCAAGGAATCTGCAAATTAACATATAAGCTAAAGATCTCACAGTAGGGGCTGGGTATGTTACCCAATGGTGGAGTGCTTACCTAGCAAGTGTGAGGCCCTGGGTTCTATGCTACAGTAGGGTTCAGTCTCTCATAGAGAGATACAGTAGCATAACTTCTGTACAATTATGAATGATACATTTTGAAATAATTAGATGATGAAAATTCCCAATACAAGGAAATTATTAATATTTGAAGAGATGGAATGGCTTACTACCCTGATTTGATTTGTTATACATTGTACACATATATCAGATTCTATACTTTACCCCCAAAATATGTCCAAATAGTATGTCTCAATAAAAAATTCTTTCTTTAGATTTGATCTTGTATCATCCTACTGCTTGATTACGGAGACAAACTTTTCCTGAGTGTGTCTTTCCTACACAACCAATTATAAATGCCTGAATAATAAGAGCTCAGTTTGCACGTCTTTGAAGTTCCTTCAGCATGTAGTTCTAGAATCCTTTATAGCGATAATAAATATTTATGAACTAACTGATTAGGTAGGTACCAGAATTTGTGCCTTTGAACTAAAGCCAAGCTAAAACAGACCCACAATTCTATAAGGTGTTCAAGTATTATTACCTATAAGGTGACTAAAATGCCTAAATGAATTTATGTGGATCACTTTCCAGACAAGACTTAGTAGGAATTCCACCTGTTGAAAGTCAGGGTAAATGCTTGTTTCCCTAATCCTAGTTTCACATTTTTAAAAATAAATATTTATTTCTAACAGTTTATCCATTCTTCCTCAAACAAAAGCAGAACAACCCTATCCAATTTATGTTTTCATTGGGTGCTTTCATCCCTACTATGCCACAGTTTGAAAATTAATGTGATGTCCCCTAATATTAGTGTGTGAAGCTATCGTTCAGCATTTTTGGTCAAGGCTAGTGCTCTACAACTTGAACCACTCCTCCACTTCCTTGCTGGCTGATTGGGGAAAAGAGTTTTTCAGATTTGTCTACCTGGATTAGATTTAAACTGTGATCTTCAGATCTTACCCGCTTGAGTAGCTATGATTACAGGAATGTGCAACCAGTGCCTGGACATTAGTGCATATTTAAACTGTCACAGCATAAAAGTAAATGAATCAAATTTCTCCCCTAGAATATATGAAACTTAATCAAAATCTAAACAGAAGATAGCATTAGATAGGGAAAAGACTTCGTTGGTGATCATAATACATTTAATTAGAACATAAAATTCTGTATGTATACCTATGGGTCTCCTATCAAGGTAGGATTTGAAAAAAAATTCTTTTTATTTCGCTTCTTTTCCTTTAATGTTGGGGATCAAACTCAGATCCTCAAATTCATCAAGTGCTCTACCACTGAGTTATACTCCTCTATCATTAAGTTGTATTCTCAGCCCTTGAGCCAAAATACTTATTGTGATTTCAGTCCTATTTCAAGAACTATTTGTTTTTTTTACCAAAACAACCAAGATACAATTCCCTTTTCTTACCTCACCAACCAGATTAACAAATACATGTGAAGGATAATCTATTCACTTTTTTCCCATTAGAGCCTGAGTCTTGCACAGTAAGGTGAACTGGTAATTCATATAATTCTTTGTTCTTCAACACACTTGAAACCTTTTGAATTTGCTGTGCCTGCACCCACACCAGCTCATTAAAATTACTCTATTTAGTTGGAAATGCTTGGGAGTGGGGGTGGAGATGAGGGAGGAGGCAATACAATGAAGGGAGAGATTGAATCTTTGAAAATCATGCATGTTAGTATGATGATGGAGAGAAGAGAGGCAGGCCAGCAAATTGACAACGTTGCTTCCATTGCTACGAGGTAGAAAAATGTTCTGAGTCAGTAGTGCAATTGTATGGGAGTGAGTCTTGACAGAAGTCTGCATGGCAGGACTGGATGGAGGAAGGCCAATAGAGGGTGAGAGTAGCTTTGATGGAAGTCTGCACAGAGGGAGCCATGCTTGGAGTTGTGGGGAAAGCCCATCTTGTGGCAACACAGTGAGTACAGTCATTCAACTGCTCCAAGTATTATGAAATAGTGCACTGGAGAATTGAGTGCAGCATTCTTTACTATATGTAATGATGAACACACAAATAAATGACTGGATCTTTAAGACACTAATTTAAATGGTGTGAGCCGCATACAATACAACCTGATGCTTGGTGGTCTTGAGGTCGTTGGCCCCAGTAGGAAAGCCCTGTGATGTAGTAGATTCATTTTGCACAGAGGTAGGTAACAAGTTATCAGCTTCAGCCACAGAGTCCAGAGCCCACAGATGTCATAGCAAAGGAATTGTTATTCCTGCCGTTCTCACCTTCATGCCCAAGTTTATCTTCTCTGCAATTTGGAGGGTCCCCTCTGGTATTTCCCATAAAACCTTCCACTGCTCCACAAGTATAACTCTGGAGCTATAAGCCCATGGACACACTACATAACAATTTATCACTGTCCCTAGGTCACTTCTTTCCAAGTACATGGCCTGGAGACAAAGTAGGTAGGTAAGGGTTTGAAGACATAAAAGCAGCTTCATTAGAAGAGCAGGAATATGAACTATCTCTATGACTGGTGCACTGCTAGCAGTGAGGATTTAGAAAGGGAGATATTATACATAATCCCAACTATCTCGGACCCAGGTCCTCTCACCTCATCCGCAGCTATGAGAGCCGAGTTGGCTGTGGCGCATGCGCACTGAGCCACACCCGCTCCCCACGGAGCCCTGCGCTTGTCTCCCAGGCTTTGGCAGCCACTCCAGATTACTCATCTACGCCCCCCTCCACCGTCACCTAACACCCAGCATGGACCCCAGCAGCTCCTAGCCACCCCCCTCTACCCTTACCGAGGTGCGAGTGGCCCCGGAGCTCACTAGCAGCCAGCGCCCTTTCTCCCTGTCTCCACTGGCCACCACCTCCTGGCCTCGCGGGTCACGAGCCCCAGCCCCTCTTCCTACCCACGCCAGGCACCTTACCCAGCACAATGGGGAGGACAGCGACGATGGCCGCGGGGCCTGGGCAACTCAGCTCTGCGCGTCTTTCCTCAGCCTCCTCTGCGACACCGTTAAGGCTCTTGCTGCCACCTTGTCCTGGATGGGGCAGCAAGTGTAGCCCGGACCTTCAGTGGCCTGACAGCTGCCGCTCGCTCCCGCCGCTGCCGCCGCGTAGCAGCGTCTCGCGCCCGCGCTCGCCAAGGGAGGGGGTGGAGCCCGCGCCGCCTCCTCTTGGCCCCGGCTCGGCGCTGGGGACCCGCAGTGGCCGCTGCCGTCCTCCCAAGTGGACAGCGCTCCCTGCTCCCTGACTGGCTGGTTCTTCTTTCATACGCAGTGGCCAACCCTGGTCTCTCCCTTTTTCTTCCCTCCCCTAGCTGATTACAAGGCCCAGTGGCAAAAGACTGTCCATGGTCGCTGTCCCTTACTCTTCTATAGCCCTAGGCCTAAGGCCTCTGTTACCCACAGTCTGGTTTTCCTCCTTTGCCAGAGGGTTCGATTCTTTCATTCTTGCCAAGAGGATAGCACTGCATCCACTTGCTTCCAATAATCCTGGCAAACACGTGATTGCAACATAATAGTAGACTCAGTCGATGGCTACCTGCTGAAATTCTCATGACAATTCCAGAGGAAAGATCCACAGCCACAGCTCAATTAGTCTATTCATTATGTCCCCCGCCCCCCACTGGAATCAAACCGAGCCAAATCTCCTGAGGTAATTTAACCTGCACCCAACCTACGTGTCAATCACAGTCATCTCTTGAGCTTTCCGGTGTGTGGAAAATGTGTGCCTGTGTGGCATCATATGTGTCCCTTGTAGGGCTGTGTACACAC
Source organism: Dipodomys ordii (assembly GCF_000151885.1). Classification (NCBI taxonomy): domain Eukaryota; kingdom Metazoa; phylum Chordata; class Mammalia; order Rodentia; family Heteromyidae; genus Dipodomys; species Dipodomys ordii. Next base: position 859,210 of record NW_012267519.1, read on the forward strand.
CCACCATTCAGAACATTCTCCCTCTTCACACACCTAATCCATCCTCTTAAGTGTCAGCTTAAGACACTTGTCAGAAAAATCTTTTTTTCAAAACCCCAGAATATAGACAGTGCCTCAATTAATTCTTTCACAGCCTCCTGTAGATTTCTATACTTTCACTACATAACATTTATCACTTTAGGATAATAGATCTGACCATTTGATTATTTGTTTGACAGTCATCTTCCCCACTAAACGGTATTTCACTATGAGGTTAAATACTGTGACTGCTTAGACTCATCATTATATCTCAGAGCATACATGCTTTGGTTGTACTCAGAAAATATTTATTAAACATAAAAGACTGCTGTGTCATCAATAAATATTGATATTTTAAGACAAAATAAATGAACCTCATCCTCTGTACCCCCCCCCTTTAAACCAGGCTTGCTTTTCACATAAGCACGCTATAAGACTCTTCTAATGGAGAAAAGATACAGTTCTCTAAATTATTTTTTTCCTCACGTATTCAATCTGCAACTCAAGAAAATGATTAAGCATGTGAAGCATGGCCCCTCCTTCTGTTTGGATATGGTTTGTCCTCAAGATTCATCTATTAGAAGCCCGGTCCCCACTGTGGTGGTGTTGAGGTGGTAGAACCTTAAAGAGATGAAGCCAAGTGGAAGGTAACTAGGTCATAGCCCAGAGACTCTGAAATGCCAACTCTGTATTAAAAGAATCTACACACCAAACATAGGTCCCATGGTTTCCCTTTTTTGCAATATCTAGTATATGTATGAGTCAAGCAGAAAAGGTCAGATAAGGGATGTTAGGGAAATGAACCCTAAGATATGTATTCAAATGTTTTTTTCTTTCATGCGATTGTTTCTAACGCTTTATAAGATTATTTCTTTGTTGCTTTGTATGTCCCTCCCCCATGGTATAACTGCTGCTTTCACTGTATTTGATGTTGGTATAATTTGTGGAGGGGAAGGGAAAAAACAAATCATTTAAATAGGGATACAGGTGGACCCATTGCAACAATGAGAAGTACAAGTCGTTATGTCGAAAACAGACTTTACAACTTTGGGGGGGAGCGGGGAGGATTGGGTGGGGGGATGGAGGGAGGATGGGAAGGGATGGGAAGGGGAAACAAAGGAGGAGGCTACAATGCTTGAAAAGAAATGTACTCATTATCTTGCCCATGTAATTGTAACCCCTCTGTACAGTATTTTCACAATAAAAAATTAAAATTAAAAAAAGGAATCTACACACCATAAAACTCTTAGAGGAAAAAAAAGCAATACATCTTCATGGTCTTGGATTAGCAATGGATTCTTAAATATTATTTCAAAAGCAAGAGCAATAAAAAATATAAGATAAATTTGATACTCATGAAAATGAAAGTGTTTTATGCTTCGAAGGATACTATCAAGAATGTAAAGCCAGGTGTGGTGGCTCAAACTTATAATCCTCGCTACTAGGTAGACAAAGATCAGGAGGATCACAATTTGAGGCCAGTATAGACAAAAAAGTTTGCAAGATATCATCTCAACCAATGAAAGTTGGGCCTGTAGTACATGCCTGTCATCCAACCTACATGGACAGTATAAATTGAATGCTTGTAGTCCAGGTTGACCAAGGTATAATTTTTAATATTTTTTATTTTTTTAAAAATAGCTAAAGCAAAAAAAGCCTGAGAGTGTGTAGATCAAATGTAGTATGCCTGCCTAGCTGGCTTTGAACCATGATCCTCAGATTTCAGTCTCCTAAGTAGCTAGGATTACAGGAGTGAGCCAATGGTACCCAGTTTATTCCAAGGTTTCCTAAGGTTAACACAGAAATATGACATTCATACTTTTTTTCAGTACTGAATTTGAGCTCAGGTGCAAGTGCTTCCTAAACAAGGGCCTGCCACCTGATCCACATCTGCAACCCTTTTCATTTTAGTTATTTTTCAGATAAGAGTCCTAAACGTTTTTAGTCCAGTTGGCATTGAACTGTCATTTTTTCCTATGCTTACACAGCTAGGATTATATGTGTATACTACTCCCACTACATTTGTTTTGTTCTTTGAGATTAGGTATTTTTTGCCTAGGCTGACCTTGAGTTCTGATCCTGTTCATCTCTACCTCAAGTAGTTGGGATTACAAGCATAGGTCACTGCACCTGGACACATGAGTAAAAAGTCAAATGTAGCAAAGTCACAAGTTAGAACAAGATGAGTTAGTTCACAGCAAAACAAAGTGTTAAAACTCAAAAAAACTGCAAGGTATAAAGGTGCTCAGCAATAGATACCTTTCATAATTATAACTCTTTAGTTCTCTCAGTTATATAGTTCTGGCTCACTTATGAAGTAATAATGAGCAGCCTCTGATACCAGAAAATATTACAGACTTGCATTTGACTGGGGAACCACCCTCTGTTAGTGTTGATGTTACTTCTAGAAATCAGTCCTTGACCCTCTCAACCCCACTGCTACTTCAAAGTAGAGGAGCTCACATACTGGAAACAGTAACTTCAATTTTTTTGACAGGTATAATCTGACCTAGTAGTTCTCAAGTTGTTCTCAGTGTCTGCTTTACCCAGAAATTTCCCCAAAGATAAACACCAACCTAACAAGCATTTATTTAAGTATATCAGCCAAATTTCCCTAACAGAGAAGTTGGTGGCATTTTAACTTGTCCCATTCCTATTCTTCCTCCTCACTGGAAAACCAACAACCTACAATCACAGAGAAGAACAACAGTCTTGCAGTTATCAGAAGGTTTGGAATACAGTTAGAGCTCTTTTTTTTTTTTTACTTCTGGCTGGGTCTAGGTGGTTCATGCCTGTCATCCTAGCTACTCAGGAGGATGAGATCTGAGATTGTGGTTTGAAATCAGCCTAGACAGGAAAGTCTATAAGACTCTTATCTCCAATTAATCAAAGAAAAGCAGAAAGTGGAGCTGTGGCTCACTTGAGCAAAAAGAAGCTTAAAGAGTGTTTAAGCTCCAGGAACAACAAAAAATAAAAAAACAAAACTGTATTCATTTTTGCCACTTCACAAAGCAGTTTATAGATACAATGCATCTTGATCAATGTCAGCCATCAGCCCTTTCACCATTATCAACCATTCCCCAACCCACCCTTTCCCTTACTTTTCTTACATAGTCTCTTGTAAATATCATTGTTGCAATGGGTCATCCTGTGTCCTTGTTTCAGCATTTTTTTATTCCCCTTCCCCTTCCCAAATTAGATAAATGTATATACCAGATGCAATGTACCAAAATCAAATACAGTGACAACAGGGATATACCACAGGCAGGAGAACATACAAAAGAAACAAAGAAAAAAATCACTTAGTACATTAAAAACAACAACAAAATCCATCTCATGTCCATATTTTGAGGTTCATTTTGCTTAGCATCATCTTATATGGTACATATGGTCATATGTACATAGCATTTCACCTTTTCTGTTCATCTGATAAGCTTATCCTAGACATATACTAATTATTGCAAATAAGGGAAACCATGGGACCTATATTTCTTTGGGTCTGACTTACTTCACTTAATATGATTTTTTGCAAGTCTTTCCATTTCCTAACAAATGGGTCAGTGTCATTCTTTCTAATGGAAGCATAGAATTCATATATATATATATATATATATATGTATATATATATATATCACATTTTCTTGATTCATTCATCTACTGAGTTGCATCTGGGTTGGTTTCATATGTTAGCTATGGTGAATAATGCTGCGATAAACATAGTTGTGCTGGTAGCTTTAGTGTGGCCTTGTTTGTGATCATTTGGGTAAACGCTCAAAAGTGGGATTGCTGGGTCATAGGGGAGCTCTATGTGGAGTCTTTTGAGGAACCTCCATACTGCTTTCCAAAGTAGTGAACAAGTTTACACTCCCACCAACAATGCAGTAGGGTTCCCTTTTGGCAACATTCCCTTCAGCATCTGTTATTAGATTTCTTGATTATAGCCATTCTAACTTGGGTGAGGTGGAATCTCAGTGTTGTTTTGATTTGCATTTCTTTTACGGCTAGAGAACTTGAGCATTTCTTCATGTGTCTATTGGCCATTCTTATTTCCTCTTCAGAGAAGTCTCTAAGTCTTTAGCCCACTTATTACTGGGGCGGTTGTTTCTTAGAGGATTTTTTTTTTGGAGGATTTAATTTTTGCAGTTCTAAGTATATTTTGGATATGAGATCCATGTCTGTTGTATAGCTATACATTGATTTCTTGAATGCATTAAATCCTTTTAAAGCTTCATTCTCCTAAAACTGCCATCATGTGACTTCCTAAACCTCTTACATGCAGAAATGTTCTTGAATTCACCTGACTTGCAGCTTGCTCATAAAAGAATGCTCTTTTCCTCAAGGTAGTTGTCTGAAACAACAGGTGACTATTGTTCACCAACACAGCTCCTTTTAGCAATGATAACAACTGGGGGGAAATAAACAAGAAATTGGCCACAGAGTCTTTAGAGGGAAGATCAAGGAGGGAGATGTCTGTGGGTGGCATTCATCACTTCAATGAGCATACAAAAAGGTACAGACAAAAATCCAACACCTTCTTCATTTATAAAAACTCCAAGTGGGAGTAAAAGGAAACTTCTACCTCATAAAGATCATCTACAAACTCCATAGATAGTATAATACTTAGTGGCAACTGACTAGAGGCTTTCCATCTAAGGTCAGAAACAAGTCAAAGAGGTCCCCTTTCATCAGGTCTACTTTATTATTTGAGGTTCACGTTAAGGCCATTAGTCAAGGAAACTAGATAAAAGGTATCCAGATTGGAAAGCAAGGTAAAACTATTTTTATACATGACATATTCTTAAATATAGAGCATCCCATAAAATACATGAAAAAAATCTACTAAAGCTTGCAAAGAACTGGAACAGACATTTCTCTGAAGAAAGCATAAAATGACCAACAAGCCAGTGGCTCACTCTCTGTATTCCAAGCTACTCAAGAAGCTGAGATATAACGATCATGGTTTGTAGCCAGCCTGGGAAGGAAAGTCTGTGAGACTCTTGTCTATAATTAAGCACCAAAAAAGCCAGAAGTGGGGCTGACTCAAGTGGTAGAGCACTAGCCTCAAGCAAAAAAGGTCAATGACAGCACCCAGGCCCTGAGTTTAAGGACTGGCATCAAAAAACAAAAAGCCAACAAGTACTGTATATGAAAAGGAGCTCAACATTATTATCAGGAAAATTCAAGTCAAAACTACTATGAGATATTGCCTCATCGTTATTAGGAAAGTTATTATCAAAATTAAAATATAGCTGGCTCACACATGTAATCCTAGTTACTCTGGAGGAGATCTGACTGTTTCAAGCAAACTCTGGCAGGGAAGTCCATAAAACTTTTTATTTCCTATAAACTACTCAAAGGGGGCTGGAAGTGGCACTGTGGCTCAAGTGGAACAGTGCTAGCCATGAAAAAAAGAAGCTCAGGGCAGCACCCAGACCTGAATTCAAGCCACAGGACCCACCAAAAATAATTGAAAGAGACAAATTTTGGCAAGGATGTGGAGAAAATGGAAACTTTATGTGCTATAAGTTTAAGAACCATTATAGAAATCAGCATGGAGGCACAGCAATACAAGACAATATTTTGGAAATGAACTGTACAACTTGGGGGGGAGATAAAGTGGGAGAAAAAATGAGGGAGTGGATAACAAGTTCAACAAGTAATATACTCACCATCTTATGTATGTAACTGTAACCCCTCTGTACATCACCTTGACAATAAAATTAAATTAAAAAATAGAGCTGGGAATGGGTATGGTAGCTGAGCCTATAATTCCAGCTACCTGGGAAATAGACATTGGGGATCCTAATTTTAGACCACCCTATACCCAACCAATGGGTGGGAACAGTGGCACTGACCTGTAACTTTATCCAAATTACAGTGGAAGCATAATGTCTGGGATCAGTGGTGAATGCCTATCACTCTCAGCAATATTGGGAAGCACAAGTAGGAGGGTTACAGCACAGCCCTGTATAGTCAGAAAGTGAAACCCTACCTTACAAAATCCAGTGCAGGGCTGGGAGTGTGGCTCAGTGGTAGAGTGCTTGCCTAGCATGCATGAAGCCCTAAGTTCGATTCCTCAGTACCACATAAACAGAAAAAGCCAGAAATTGCTCTACAGCTCAAGTGGTAGAGTGCTAGCGTTGAGCAAAAGAAGCTCAAGGACAGTGCCCCGTTCCAAGCCCCAGGACTGGCAAAAAAAAAATCCAATGCATACCGGTGCTGGTTGCTTATGCCTGTAATCCTAGCTACTCAAGGAGCCTCAGACCTGGGGATTGCAGTTCAAAGGCAGTCTGGGCAGGAAGGTCCATGAGATTTTAATCTCTAGTTAAACCAAGAAGCTAGAAGCATAGCTGTGACTCAAGTGGTAGATAACTAGTTTCCAGCAAAAAGATCAGAGACAGCCCTGAGTTCAAGCCCATAACAGGCAAAAAAAAAAAAAAAAAGCTAATACACATAGAGAATAAAAGAGGTATGGGGAAGTGGAAATGATACAAAGTAGCCAATATGTAGGGCTAAAAAACCTGAGGATGGAATGTACAATGTAATGGCTATAGTTGATGAAATTGTATTAGAGATTTGTTAAATAATTAGACTTGATGTGGTCTCGCCACACACACAAGTAACTATATAAGATGAAGAATATGTCCATTTGCTTATCTATAGTAACCATTGGATTATCACTATGTATTCCATAACTTCATCATATTGTAAATATCAAATATACACATTGGTTTTGTTTTGTTTTGTTTTGGTGATACTAAAGTTTGACCTCATCCTCACACTTGCTAGGCAGATGCCTACTATTTGAGCCATTCTACCAGCCCTATTTTTGTTTAGGTTTTTAAACTATATTTTGTCTTGTCTTTTTTTTGGTACTGGTGATCAAACCGAGGATGTTGCACTTTCTAGGCAAGTGTTTTGCCACTTAACTACACCCCAGCCCCCTACAACTTATTTTTAAACAAAACTATTGAAGCTAATGATCTTTCCTTCCTTCCTTCCTTCCTTCCTTCCTTCCTTCCTTCCTTCCTTCCTTCCTTCCTTCCTTCCTTCCCTTCCCTTCCCTTCCCTTCCCTTCTTCCTTTCTTTTTTTCTCTCATTCCTTCTCTTTCTTTCCTTCTCTTTCTCTCTCTCTTTCCTTCCTTCCTTCCTTTCTTTCTTTCTTTCTCTTTTTTCTTTCTTTCTCTTTCTTTCTTTCTTTCTCTCTCTTTCTTTCTTTCTTTCTTTCTTTCTTTCTTTCTTTCTTTCTTTCTTCCTGTCTGCTTGCTTGCTTGCTTGCTTGCTTGCTTGTTTGCTTGCTTGCTTTTGTCAGTTGTCTTGAACTCAGGGCCTGCACGCTATCCTGGAGTTCTTTCACTCAAGGCTAGTGCTCTTCCACTTTGAGCCACAGGGTCACTTCTGGTTTTGTGGTGGTTAATTGGAGATGTCTCATGGATTTCCTGCCTGAGCTGGCTTCGAACCAGAGCTCTCAGAGCTCAGCCTCTAAATAGGTAGGATTACAGGCATGAGCCACAACTGCCGAGCTGAGGATCATTTTAACTTGCTCTTTTTAAACTACTTTTATTAGCATTTATTATTTGTACAGAAGGGTTTCTTTGTGACATTCTATGCATGAGTCCAATGTACTCTAATCAGACTCACCTCCCCTATCAGCCTTCTTCGCTTCTTAAACCAATTTCAGTAGGTTTCATTGCCTTATTTTCATACATGCAAATAGAGTACTTGAACCGTATTCACCTTCATTCACCTTCTCTGTTCACCATCCTACTGGTAGAGCCTTGTCTATCATGTTTCTCCCCTTTCACTTTGACACTCATATTGGCACTTCTTCTCATCAAATTCTCCAGGTACATTCTTCTTTTTTCACTTTATAAAGCAAAGAAACCTCTTCATATTCTAAGGCTTTAGTTTATACTGTCCCATCCAGAATGCTAATTGATTCTTTGCAACCCTTTCCTTAGCTCCTCTTCAGATGGTTTTTTCTCACCATTGTATGAGATATAATTTCCTCTATCCCTGCCTTATACAACGCTATTTCAGTGCTTTATCTCTTTCATTAACATTTACAATAGGAATCATTCTATTACTGTGCTCTACTATGTTTAATGTCAACACCCCTCACTAGAGCACAAGCTCCACATTTATCTCTCTTGTTTACTGCACAATCCTTACCTACAGCAAGCTCTCCATAAATAATACTGGTTAAACAAAATTTTAAAGTGTCAGACATAAGTGATTCCTTTGATATAGTTGGGCAGTCTAGCTCAACATAATCTATCAAAAGAGAAAACAAGGAGAACACGGGACTCTCTGGTGCTAAATTCAGCCTCGCTACCCCTAGGAAGAGATGCTTAGGCTGTGGAGGGTGTATAAGATCCAGTGGTTCATGAAATCTCTGAAACAATAGAAAATAATTTGTGATTATGTTTAAATTTATCATATTGATATGTTTAATTCTACCAAAACCTCCAAATAATATAGCCACGTATTTTCAAAACAAGATATTTCAAATGTAATCAGTTATGTTCCTTACAGACCATGGTTTAGTAATAAGATACAAGTTTAAAGTTGTAAAATTTAATATCTTGTAAATTTATCTCTAGAATGCAAACTGGACTTCCTGGATATTCAATGTTATGTTAAAAATGTTAGAAGTCTAAATGACTCCTTCAAGAATGTGAGACCTAGTGGAAATAGCTCTTCCTTTTCTGAAATGTGGAGCTTCTCAGACATTAGGAACAAAAGGAATGAGATGAGTACAGTAATAGTCTTTTTCAGATATATATTTTTGTGAAACTACTAGATAGATTTTTATGATCTTACGAATTCTTTAGCTCAAGAGGAATTGTACTCATTATTTTACTCATGTAACTATAACTCCTCTGTATAGTATCTTTACAATAAAAAATATAGTAAAAAAAAGAAGGAAAATCAAAGAATTCTTTTAAACCTGGTAATCGCTACTTGGGTAATAGAAATCTGGAGAATGATGTTTTGTAAAACGTTCATGAGACCCCCATCTCAACCAATAGTTGGACATGGTGGCTTGTGCCTGTCATCCTAGCTACTTTGGAGACTGAGATCAAGAAGATTAATGCTCCAGGTCAGCTGGAGCCAAACAGACCTGAAATCACAGGAAAAAACAAACTGGGCATAGTGGCACATGCTTGTCATCCTAACTGGCAGGATATGTAAAGAGAAGAATTGAGGTCTAGCTTGGCCTGGGCAAAAAGTGAGATCCTATCTAAAAAAAATCAGAGCATAAATGGCTGGAGATATGGCTTAAGCAGTAGAGAGCCTGCCTGGCGAATATCAGGCCCTGAGTTAAAAATTCTAGTACCACAAAAAAAACCTGATAACCAAAACTAAATCTGATGACGCAATATTCTATAAGCAAGAAGATTCAAGCCAGGCATCAGTGGCTCAAGCCTGTAATCCTAGCTACTCAGAAGGCTGAGATCTGAGGATTGTAGTTCAAAGCCAGCCCTGGAAAGAAAGACCGAGAGACTCTTCTCTCCAACTAACTACCAGAAAGCTAGAAGTGAAGTTGTGGCTCAAATGGTAGAGTGCTAGCCTTGAGCAAAGAAGCTCAGAGACAGTGCCCAGGCCTTGACTTCAAGTTGCAGGACTGACACCAATTTTTATAAAAACAATACCCTCAGAGTTTATGACTACCAAATTTCTACTACTAGGAGTTGTCCAGACTCAAGATCAGAAATCAACTCCCCTTCAGAGTTTTCCAAATTTAGCTAATTGCATCATCGCCTGGAGGTAATTCTAAAATACAGTTAGATTCTTTTTGGTCAGTCATGGGGCTTGAACTCTGGGCCTGGGTGCTGTCCCTCAACTCTTCAGCTCAAGGCTAGTGCTCTACGACTTGAGCCATAGTGCCACTTCTGGTTTTTTGGTGTTTTTTTAAATTGGAGATAAGAGTCTCACAGACTTTCCTGCCCAGGCTGGCTTTGAACCAAGATCCTCAGATCTCAGCCTCCTGAGAGCTAGGATTACAGGTGTGAGCCACAGGCACCTGGCTAATACAGTTAAATTCAATTTTCACCTATCTAATAAATCACAGTCTTGAATGGAGCCTGGGAACCTGTGTTTTAATAAGGCCCCACAGCAAGAAGAGGGCCAGGATCAGATGATTTGGGGAAACATTTTATCTTGGCTTGTAACACTGATATTTTCCTCTTGACACTTGGCCCTCACAATCACCATAATTTACGACATTTTAAGGAATGGAAATTGTCTTACTTTATCAAATTAATTGGGGCAGAGAGTTTTGAATAATGAACGAAGGTAAAGTTTTGGAGTTAGCCTTAATTGTCCAATTTACTCTAATTGATGTGCAAGCTGAAACTCTTCATCTTCTCAGTCTGTGTTACATTGTTCTGAAGGTGATTTTCATCAAGGTTCTTCATAGAATTACATTATATTTCCTGAATACTTGGGGCTGCAGATCATACAGCCTATGCTTAGGAATCTGTTCTTGAAAATTGAAATGTTCCTATATTCAGCTTGTGATTTACCTGTGAATAAAGATCACTTTCACCGAGATAGAGCCTTATAAATCACATTTTATATATAAGGAAATCGACATTTAGAGAACCTAATTGATTCATCCAAAATCAGCAACAAAGCCAAAGCACAAACCTATCCATCTATATTGTGCTAAGTATCTACTGTATCCAGGGAATTCCTCACTGATGAGGACAAATAGATAAAAAATACATTTCGTTCCTGTCCTTGAGATAGCCAAGATTTTCAGATTGCAAAATAATTCAGTCATCGTGAAGATGCTGGACCATCACTAATGTCATTTGAACTGCATTAGAGCAAATTGCTTTGAATTTTGATTCTTGCATTTGTTAAAATGACCCTTGGGACTATTTTAGGAGGTAGAGAGATTGCAAACTGCTACACTAGAGAATTGTTTGGGGCTACATGGCATTTGCATGTATCTATTTTAATTTTTTATTATTATTTTTTGTGGGTCTGGTCGTGGGGCCTGAACTCTGGGCCTGGGCGCTGTCCCTCAACTCTTCAGCTCAAGGCTAGCACTGTACCACTTGAGCCACAGCGCCACTGCTGGCTTTTTTCTTTTTGCTTATGTGGTGCTGAGGAATTGAACCCAGGGCCTTAGGCATGCAAGGCAAGCACTCTACCACTGAGCCACCTTCCCAGCCCCTCTATTTTTATTTTTAACATAGGCTGTCATAATATTGTCCAGACTGCTCAAGACCTTCTGTACTAAATAATTTCTCCTATCTCAGCCTGTGAAGTAGCTGGGACTACAGGAATTCACTACCCTGCTCACCTGGCACACCTAATTTTTTATACTTTGTTTAAAAAAATGAGAGAATTCACTCTTTAAAATCTAGATTTTTGAGTTATCTTGAAAAAAGAAACTATAGATCTGGTCTTAAGAGACCAGTGTTCCCTTGTGGCAATAATTCTCTGGGAGTAATGCACTACTACCTGCTTTATATGGACTGGTGTTAGCTAATTCCAACATAGTCACTAGCTAGCACCTTTCATTCATTGCTGCCTACTTAACTCCTGAAGTATTTAAGTTTGCTAAGACTAGCATCTTACTTTTGAGGTTGTCGTCTGAACCAGGTCTAACAGCAGGTGGCAGTAGCAATCTGCCATTAACATTTGTCCTCCAGTACTCCAGCACTAAATGACTTCAAGAATCTTCTTTTCCTCTGAAGTACTCCCCTCCCCCCAAAAAAGCCCAAGGTGACTGTATTTTAGTTTATCCATATTCTGACAAAATCAGTTATGAAAAACAGATTTAGTGCTAATAGAGAGCAGCCTATTGTGCACAATAAGAATGTATAAGGTATATATAGAAAAACTGGCTATCAGTGGGTGAAGGCATGAGGATCACCAAAGCTCAAAGAAGCTGATTAGCTTCTTGCCGGGTCCTATTATCACTGTATATTGCAAAAAATCACCCAAAGGAAGCTGGGTGGCAGTGGCTGACTCTCTGTAATCTTAGCTGCTCAGGAGGCTGAGATTTGAGGATTATGGTTTAAAGCCAGCCCAGGAAGGAAAGTCCAAGACTCTTACCTCCAATTAACCACCACAGAGCCAGAAGTGGAGATGTGGCTCTACTCGCAGAGCGCTAGTCTTGAGGAAAAAAACACACACACAGAACTCGGGACAGCCGAGGCTTTGAGTTCAAGTCTCAGGACTAGCGTGCTCGCGCGCGCGTGCACACACAAACACACACACACACACATGCACGCACGCACACACGCACGCACACACATACCAATAACAACACAAAAAAACTAACTAAGCAGATCATAGATTCCTTGGCTGTATGTATGTTTCTGTCGGATCAGAAACCAATATGATAATAACCTGCTTCAAATTGAAGCAGAGCATGAAACAAAGTATGTTTCAAGTAGGCGAGAGACAGACAGGTCTTGTTGAATGGTCTTGCCTGGGCACGATTTCCTCAGAGTGAATGCAAAGTGGGAACAGACAAAGAAGAGGAAGAACTCAGTGTTTCATGGAGGCCAAATAAATCATTTGCTGGAGAAAATGATGGCATGGTTTTAGCAGGCTTCAGCAAAGCTAACCATAAAGCATCAACAGCAGACCCTGTTGTTGGCTAGACCTCTACCCTTCTCTGGCCTCTCTCCATATCTAGTCATCATGTTTTGTTGCCTTACTTTTCTCACCTAATATACCACACACCTGTCTCTTTATTTTCAATCCTATTATGGCTCTATTTGACCAGGTGCTCATCAATTCATGCCTGAAAAACAGCATGAACTAACTAATAGGGAGAAAAATAAGAGTGTCAGTTTAAGAGCTAAATAAGTACATATATCCTCTTAGAGGAAAAAAAATCTGTGTTTGTTTTAGCTGAAAACCTCGATAGGTTGTTTTGATTGCTCAAACATTACCTTTGTGGCAGGATTAGAATAAACCTAGAGCTTAAGTGCTTGGGTAGAGAAATTAATGGTAATGGCTTAGTTGGGAGATTTGTAATCTCAGAGGAAGAAGAGAAAAGATCAAAGGAGAAAGAAGTAAAATTGAGCAATACTGAGAGAACTGTTAAAGCAAGAGTACCTAATATTTAATTTTAAAGTGTTTGCTGTTTGTTCCATGTCCTTCAGTTAAATTGTGGGTATGAAGTTATTGGCAGTGCATGTGGGAGTGGACGAAATAAGGGCCATGATAACAATTTAAACCAGAAGGCTTAGAGCAATACTGGCCTAAAATTTAAATCCTACCACCACTGATTATTGTGTACTTCCTTACTATCCTTCCTTGCCCTTAATCTTTCCCATGATTTAGGTAATGGGAAACTAAAATTTCATCATTAAATTGTAACATTACATGGGTTTTCCTATAACTTCCAGTTTGTTTACATCACTAAGATTTGAGTAAAGGATTTGAGTAAAGTCAGGTGTTTGCTCACTAGGGGCCCAATCTACTTGCCATTGGATGGCCAAGTTTATAGCACCTGATAGATTACCCTCTCATTATCTCCATCTCTCATCAACTAATTCTTTACACTTCCTCTCCTGCCTATACAGGATACGTAGTAATAATAACCCCACTGTTACACATCATGGGGTTTTATATTTACCCTCTAAATTCCTTACACCCTGCCCATATTCATAACAATAGCTTCTTTATTAAATTATCTTAAATAGTCTAAAATAATGAGTGATTTTTTTTCCTGCCAGAACCCTGACCAATGCATTCATTAGCTCTTCACATTTATCTCCGTTCATTGTTGCCACAATGCTATTAGCAGTTATTACTATTTGTGCTATATTGCAGATGTGCACATGTGAGGTAAAGTGCCTAGATAACTCACCCAAGGACTTTTTGAAACTTTGGCTTCTAGATACCATGCTTTTCCCACTCTAATGACATCTTTACATTCAGATTCGAATCTTTGTTTCCCTATAATCAGATTACTCATTATTATTATTGTTGTTATCATCATCATCACCATTCTCAGTTGTGGGGCTTGAACTCAGAGACTGGGTTGTCCTGTCCATGAGCTCTTTGGCTCAAGGCTAGTGCTCTACCACTTTGAGCCACAGCACCACTTCCAGTTTTCTGGTGGTTAATTGGAGATAAGGGTCTCACAGACTTTCCTCCCCTGGCTAGTTTTCAAACACAATCCTCAGATCTCAGCCTGCTGAGTAGCTAGGACTACAGGCATGAGCCACCGGTTCTCAGATCAGATTATTCTTACTAAAACATTTATCCAAAGTTCTCTAGGATTTACCTTCTGCCTATCTTTTATTATCTCCATACTTCTTATACACAGTCTTCCAGTCAAGCCAGTTTTCCCTGAACATACTTTATTAGTCTTATCCCAGCCTTCTTCTTATAAGGGTCCCCAGGCCAGAATTTCTCTCCTCCTCATTCCATTTTTTTCTTTGCTAATTCCGATGTTCCTTTTTCATCGAGGTTCAGCTGAACCTCTCCTCTCACAGAAAATGTGACTAATGTCAGTCTTGCCAGTTTTTAATAAGTGACTTTTTGTGAGCCATGTTAACTTCTCATGAGTCTCAACTATAAAATTTGTATCAATTGCTAGCTCATTCATCTCAAAATAATTGATATTATTTATGCCAAAATGACTTACCATTGAAGCTACTTAATCCATGGATTCTTCTCCAACAATTTGATGATGATTTTACAAGTGATGTAAAATATATGCCAATCTTTGTTTTGTGGCCACATACCACTTAAACTATCCTTTTATTTGGAATAGTATATTGCATAGATCTTATGGACAAAAAGGTCCTATCTCTCACCATACATAGGCCCCAAGGAGCCAAAAAATTTTTTACTCCCTGTTCCCAACAATAGTACATGCACATGGCCAAGGTACTCAGTTCCTTCCTAGGCTTTTGAATGTGGAAGAAGTGGAAGCAGGGGCAATTGGAACATTTTCACTAGCCATAGTTTCAGCATTCTGCAAGGATATAGTATGGCTTAGAAGTTCTCAAACTTCAGTGTCCATGGTATGTACACTGGTATGTACACTGGCATGGTATGTACGTATGTGTGTGTAAGAGAGAGACAGAGAGACAGAGAGAGGAAAATGGCTTTGAAGTTCCTTAGGCTCAACATAGACCTGCTAAATCTGCTAAAAAAAAAAAAAAAAGAAAGGTCTCCGAGAGAGGCGCATGGGAATCATTTTCACAAATACCTAAAGGCTTTGATGATTCTGATACAACCCAAAGTTTGAAGATCATGGCTCTAGGAGATTTGAAGATAATGTTTCCTTCCTTCTTTTCTTCTTTTCCTGTGGTTTTCATTGTTTGCTTCTATAGAAGACAAAATTAATTTTCTTTTGGGAGTTTGGGTTTACTCTTGCTTTGAGAATGAGCTTTTGTTTTTTACATCAGTCACCCCCTACATTCATATTAAATAACACACACACACACACACACACCTCACACATACACACACAGATACACTTTCTGTTCTGACATCTTGAAAGATGAATCCATTTTTATGCTATCAGTCATATGTCATATCATATCTCTAATTTCTCTAAAAGCTAGAATTTGCTTAGCCTCTATAAACCTCTTCCAACTTTCCAATCTTTTAAGAAATTAATTTAAAGCTGGGTGCTGGTGGCTCACACCTATAATCCTAGCTATTCAGGAGGCTGAGATCTGAAGATTGAGGTTCAAAGCCAGCCCAAGCAGGAAAGTCTGTGAGTCTCTTATCTCCAATTAAGTCACAGAAAAAGCTAGAAGTGGTGCTGTTACTCAAGTGGTAGAGTTTATCAGTTCTTCTAAGTTGTTGTCATACTTGTGTTGATCATTTCACTTCATAGGTCATTTTAATTATTTCTCTTTCCTAAGATAGTTAATACTCTTCTAAGTCCTAAATTTTAAAAACATTTTAGAAGGTACTTTTTCTGACATATTTTTTCAGGGGCATGTACATTTTTCATAACTTGGATCTTTTATCCTTTTGAATACATAACTATTATTTTCTTGCTATATCTCATATGATCTTGACATTCTTATCACAACCTTGAGTAAGGTAAAGTGAACTTGGGTCTCAGTTCCTCCTTTATAAACTAATACTGAAATTAAGTCTCTTTAAATGATTTTCATAATAGTCCATGTTTCTAGGATTGGGGAGTGAGACATCAGGGCCAGCTACTAGGAAACAAATAAGAATGTTCACTAAATCAAAAAAAAATATTTTGTCTGTCATAGGCCTGAACTCTGGCCTGGGCACTGTCCCTCAGCTCTTCAGCTCTTGGCTAGAACTCTACCACTTAAGCCACAGAGCCACTTCTGTGGTGCTGAGGAATCGAATCCAGGGCCTCATGCATGCAAGGCAAACACCTTACCACTGATCCACCTTCCCAGCCCCAATCAAAATATTCTTAAATTAAACTTGTTATATCCTTAGAGATTTATGATGATTCTCAGCACTCTCCAATTCAGTAGGTCTGGGGTTCTGACAATACATTTATATTTTAAACAAGTGCCCCATGCAATGCCCATGATCAGATAAGTTTAGGAGACATTACTAAAATAATGGAAGGTACTGTAGTGTTTTTGTTTTTGTATCCTTAATTATATTTAAATATTACATGCAGATAGAAAAGTAGACAAATTGCATTGTCACAAAGTGAATACACCTGTATTAACAGCAGCCAATCAAGAAACAAAGCAGTACCAGCAACCAGACGCTTTCTAGTACACTACCTCTCAGTATCTACTTAAGCTGAGAGGGATCACAATCCTCATTTCTAACAACATCCTCTATTTTAGTCTAGTTTTACATTTTTGTATAAATAATACTAAAACTACTCATTGTGCCTGGTAATGTACTTGAGCCTAATCTCAACAAAGATTCTGTCTCCAAATAAGACCCTTGTCTGAGAAAGAAGAGTTATACATGGGTGTATTTTTTGCCTCTCTTCTGTTTACAGAACCTGGTGACCAATTAAATAAGATATCACACACCATCTTTTTTTTCAAGACTATGGGGCTGGGAAGGTGGCTCAGTGGTAGAGTGCTTGCTTTGCATGCCTGAGGCCCTGGGTTCAATTCCTCAGCCCCACATAAGCAAAAAGGAAGAAGACAGAAGTGACGCTGTGGTTCAAGTGGTAGAGCGCTAGCCTTGAGCTGAAGAGCTGAGGGACAGCACCCAGGCCCAGAGTTCAGGCCCCACGACTGGACCCTCCCCCCAAAAAAGACTGTGATTATTGATGAGTTCATTTTCATTTAATATTCTTATTTCTTTGTGGAAATAAGGTAATCTAATATCAATCCTCAGATATTTATGAATATTTCCTGTAAAGCCTAAGACTTTTGTTGAATATTTAATTTACACTTTTTTGCTAAGTTTTAAATTACCCAACTGACTTGTAAGGGCCATGACTCTCAACTAAACAGTGAGACCAATATTGGGTAATCTACCAAAAAAGAAAACACTTTCCTCAAAAATAAGTTAGGCCCTCCAGGAGAGATAAAATGCAAACACTAACTGAAACACACTTCCTGATCTCAAAGACTAAGTGAGGGTATAGAAGAATACTAGAAAGAACATTCCAGAGTAGGACATGCATGATGGGAACAATGTTTGATGGAGACAAATCCATCATAGTCTGAGGGGATTCAATTCAGAAGAAATCTGATGGAACATGATATCTCAAGGGCTACACTGGAATTATTAGGTTGAGGATTTAAGATAAACAAATGATCTAAAATTGGTTACTATTGTTATTGAAAATTAGATAAATATTATGGAAATAAAATAGAAAATAAAAGTGTTTCCCATACAAGGAAAAAACATGATTCAATTGCAAGTAAATTCCTCTGGGTGGTGCCATAACATTGTCTTGTAATTCAAGAACAAAACATTTGAAGCCAATGGGATCTTTAAAGAGACCTATATTGTAATTTGTTTAAATCCCAGTATATTTCTTGTGAATCGCTTAATGATTATTATGCTCATCGTTGTTGCTTCAAAATACCAATGTCGTGTCATAAGACATTAAAATTTTTCCAACGTTATTTTGACATACTAATATTGACAGTATCATATGATAAGTGCTTTATAGAAAATTGAAGCGGGCTGGGAATGTGGCTTAGTGGTAGAGTGCTTACCTAGCATGCATGAAGCCCTGGTTCTATTCCTCAGTACTTTATAAACAGAAAAAGCCGGAAGTGGTGTTGTGGCTCAAGTGGTAGAGTGCTGGCCTTGAGCAAACGAAGCACAAGGACAGTGCCCAGGCCCTGAGTTCAAGCCCCAGGACTGGCAAAAAAACAACAAAAAAAAAAACTGAAGCCATTAGAATGTTTTAGAAATATTAAGTGTTTTCATTTGCATAGTCAGAAATCTACAAGCAATAAATAATTCTTTAGAAAGTTGAATTCACAGTCCAACAAAATGATCACCAGGAATTGGGTACTCAAAAGGGGAGGGTGGGTCCAAGGGGAGATATATGAAGAGAGGAAGGAGGATGAATGCAGTCATAAAATTAAAAGCATTTCCTATGAGACTAAGAAAACTGAGGGAAGGGATGGGATTGGGAGGGATGGGGAGAATGTTGAAAGGGGTGATACTGACCAAGATGCATTGTATTTATAAACTGCTTTATCAAATGGTAACTTCTTTGTACAACTACTTAAAGATAATAGAAAACATATTTTAAAGAAGAAGAAAGAAGCCAGGCACTAGTGGCTCACACCTGTAATGCTAGCTACTAAGGAGGCTGAGAACTGAGGACCACAGTTCAAAGCCAGACTGGGCAGGAAAATCCATGAGACTGTCATATCCAACTAACCACCAAAGAAGTTAGGAGTATTGCCCGAAGTGGAAGTATGGCTCACTTCATACAGTGCTAGCCTTGAGGACAAAAAGAGCTCTAGGATAGCACCCAGACTCTGAGTTCAAGCCCCAAGACAACATACAAAAAATGTTTGCCATTTAAATGAATTTTTTGAACATATACTCAAGCCCTCTTCAAAAGCAAATGCTAATGTACCCATATTTAAGATCCAGAGTCAGATAGCATACTACTTATGCTCTTTGATAGATTTTTTATGACAAGCATAATATGAATGGATGTTCATCAAAATAAATTCACATAGCAATAAAAAAGCTCTTAGGGCCAGGCACAGGTGGCGCACACCTGTAATCATAGCTTCTCAGGAGGCTGAGAGGATCACCATTTAAAGCCAACACTGGGCAGGAAAGTTTGTGAGGCTCTCATCTACAATTAACCGCGAGAAAACCAGAAGTAGAGCTGTGGCTTAAAATAGTAAAGCTCGCCGGGCGCTGGTGGCTCACGCCTGTAATCCTAGCTACTCAGGAGGCTGAGATCTGAGGATCCCAGTTCAAAGCCAGCCCGGGCAGGAGAGACCGTGAGACTCCTATCTCCAATAAACCACCAGAAAACCGGAAGTGGCTCTGTAGCTCAAGTGGTAGAGTGTTGGCTTTAGCTGAAGAGCTGAGGGACAGCGCCCAGGCCCAGAGTTCAAGCACCACGGCCGACAAAAAATAAAATAAAATAAAATAAAATAGTAAAGCTCTAGCCTTGAGCAAAAAAGCTCAGGGACAGCACCTAGACCCAGAGTTCAAGTCTCATGACACAAAAAAGGAGCATATCTCAATACAGTAAAGACTATACACCATATGTCACAAAACAATCAACAAAGCCAGGCACCAGTGGCTCACATCTGTGATCAGATGTGAGCTGTGATCATGGTTCGAAGCCAGCCCAGGCAGGAAAGTCCAAGAGACTCTTATCTCCAATAAACTACTCAGGAAAAGCTGGAAGTGACACTGTGACTCAAGTGGTGTAGTTCTAGCCTTGATTACAAAGAGGCCCGGGGACAGTGCCTAGGCCCTGAGTTAAAGCCCCAGGACTGGCAAAAATAAATCAATGAGCAAAATGAAAAATGTACTAGAATTGCATGTCAGAGTGGAAGAGCTCAAGGGTGACTGACACTAATGAAATCTGTAAAGGAGAGAGAAAAAATGGAGCTTGATATGAAAGACCTGAGAGTGATTATTCATTTTAGCGAGTGCATAAGGAAAAGGGCATCTAGTAAACACCTGCATCTAATGGTGCCTCAAGTACTTAATAACAAATTAGGAACATCAATCAAAGGAAAACCATATTAATAAATCATGAGTCCTTAGATTTGTGAGATTGTGAAATTCAGGCACAATCTAGCTTTTCATTGGCCTATGTGACCAAGGGCCTGCCTTCATCAACACTACCTCCAATGACAGGCATCATAATATGGTACAAGAACCCACTCACAGGATGTATGACAAGGTAGTAAGCACAAGACTTTGCCTTGGAACTTAGTGCTAGACTGGTGAAACCTAACACTGGGTGGGTCCTAACAAATCCCACTCCCAGGCCTGCCTGTGGTTGGAGCTTCTGAAAGAGCTCCAATGCCAAGAAAAGACATGTGGCTACAGTTTCTCAAACTTTGGTTCTAGCTGTCACGACTTATGATTGGTTCCAACAGCCTCACAAGTCTTTCTCAGCAATAAGCATCCTATAGCAATTTCAGTTGTGAACCTCCATCAGTGACCAATAGATCATTTTACCTTCAAAGTTTCCTTTGAAATCAAGGTCTTGATTTACCTATGCTAAGAATGCACTTTTTCCTCTGTTGACAACTTTTTAGGTGAAGACTAATCATAATTTACTCACTAGAAGCACTTGACACATGGTATCAGAACATGACATTTATTGTAAGGTAAGAAAGGATGAGATGTATTGTAAGGTAAGAAAGGAGGATCTTCTGTGATGTGCAGTTGAATGAAGAATTAACAAGGGAACACTTTTTTTGTCAGTAGTGGGGCCTGAACTCTGGGCTCTGTCCCTCAGCTCTTCAGCTCAAGGCTAGCACTCTACCACTTGAGCCACAGTGCCACTTCTGGCTTTTTCTACTTATGTGGTGCTGAGGAATCCAACCCAGGGCCTCATGCATGCAAGGCAAACACTCTACCACTGAGACACCCTCCCAGCCTCCAACAAGGGGACACTTTTGAATGACTTTCACGAATGCATAAATTCCAGAGTAGGAAGAGTATAGACACTACATGTGGCATGCTACCTCTATGCAATTACAAATTACTAATTACAAATAATGCATAGTATGCTTATTTTTTTCATGTAGGCTCTGAAACACAAAAAGGGAACAATCATCATGAACTGGAATGGTCAGAACATCTTCACAAAGGAGATATGATTTGAGCCAAGGCTTGATATATGGGTATTTTTTTAATAGAAAGACCATAGTGCTGGGGCACGTGAAGATTTATGGGAGTGAAGAACAACAGCTTATGATAAAACCCTGAGTCAGCAATACTCAAAGCCAGTAAGACAACAAAGCACTCTCTAATTGTTCCCTAGCAACTTTCCATCACTACTCTTAGCAGGCTTATCTGTACAACTTCATTAACATAAAATGAGGCTCAGGAGGGAAAAGTCATCCTCCCTTATCACACTGTCAGTGTTGAGCAAACAGACGGACCCCAGTCCACTGAGAGAGTGTGTATCTGCACAGCTGTCTGGCAATTGCTTAAGGTGAAAATCTCATGACTAAGAATCAGTATTGCCACCATTTGTTAATTGCTGAAAGTACACTCTGCAGCCTGTTTGCATTACTCCTCTAAATCTTCACAGTAGCCTACATGGCCCTTGTTACCTGAGGAGGACACTGAGCAGTTAAGCATCTCACTCAAAGTAGTATATCCAGGGGTGGAGCATCATAGATTTCAACCCAAACCTCATCTGATTCTGAACCTATGCCTTTAATTGCTCCTATCATGTCTAGGCTCACTAGCTCACATGGAACACTGGATCCAAACAAATGGTCTTATTATATATTGCATCTCTTCTGTAGTTTGGCAGCCCCAGTTGTTTTCATAAAACAAAGTGAATAAACCATGAGTAAGGTACTGAAACAAAGCAGTCTCATTTTCCCATCAAACTTTGTGCTCTGAAAATCCAAAAGCCTGAAGAAATGTCCATGTTCTGTCCCCAGAGCTTTTCCTTGGGACTCTGATCAGACATTCTAATTTTAATTGTTGTCTCAACTTATTATTTTTAGTGCCCTTTTCATTCTACGACGTCTCCTCATTTGTTGGACAAGAAATTATATGGTCCCCTTTCTATACAGAAGCAGAAGTCACATAGATCAGATCTTCTAGCCAAGCTGGCACACATAAGAGGAAGTGACCTGCAGCTCTCCCAAGTGAGGAGGAGCTTCATCACTCAAGCGAGAGTAGTGCATGATGTCTGGGAGGAAAGAGTAGCCAGCTTCTCCTTAAGGAGGGAATGAAGAATGGTCAAGCTGGGAACTGTGGGCTATCCTTGTAATCCTAGCACTTCGGAGACTGAGGCAGAAAGATAATGAGCTTGAGTCAGAAGGATAATGAGCTTGAGGTCAGCCTAGGCTACATAGTCTGTCTATAAAGGTGGAGAGGGAATGGTGATCAAACTCAGAATGTAATTTTCAAGAGTTTTTTATTTTTTCAAGTAAAATCTAGCTTGTTGGAACTGGAGTCTTCTAGAACCACAGATGAATGAAGAGAAGAAGGATAGGGGAGGGGAAGAATACAATCAATATTCCATGTGTTGGGGGCTGGGAAGGTTGCTCAGTGCCTTGCATGCACGAGGCCCTGGGTTCGATTCCTCAGCACCACATAAGCAGAAAAGGCTGGAAGTGGTGTTGTGGCTCAAGTGGTAGAGCACTAGCTTTGAGCTGAAGAGCTGAGGGACAGAACCCAGGCCCAGAGTTCAAGCTCCATGACCGACGAAAATATTCTATATGTAACCTACAAAATTAAGAAAAGTAAGGGAAGAAGTGGGTTGGGAGGAATGGGTGAGAATGTTAAGGACACGTTGTTATAAATTGCCGTGTTGAGCGGTAACTACTGTGTACAACGACTTAAAGATAAAAGTTATTTTTAAAAAGTAACACCTAGAATGGAGTTCTTATGTAGTTGGGGATAGGCAGCATTAAGCACAGCCAATACCCTCAGCATAACTCTGCCTCAACTATGAGGAGTGAGGACAGATTGGAAACAGAAAAAAACTAACAGGTGGATAAAAACCTAATCAAGGGATCTAGAACCATGTTTTTTTTCTTTTGTAATATTTAGTTTTTTAATTGTTATTATAAAAGTGATGTAGAGAGGGGTTACAGTTGCATAAGTCAGGTAATGAGTGCATTTCTTTTTAAACAATGTCACTCTTTGCCTCACTCCCAAGTTTTTCCCTCCTAACCCCACCTACAATTTGAATAGTTCATTTTCAACAGTATCTAGTGAGTACCAATGCTGCATTTTTTCTCTCATTGTCCATTCATTTCTGTGTCCTCCCCTCCCTTCCCAAAGACAGATAAACTTACAAACAAGTCAGAAAGAAAACAAACACGGCAACAAAGAAAAGACCTTTAGTGGGACTGAAAATGTGGCTTAGTGGTAGAGTGCTTGCCTATCATGCATGAAGCCCTGGATTCAATTCCTTAGTACCACATAAACAGAAAAAGCCTAAGTGATGCTATGGCTTAAGTGGTAAAGTGCTAGTCTTGAGCAAAAGAAGCTCAGGGACAGTGCCCCATGCCTGAGTCCAAACCCCAGAACTGGCAAAAAAAAAAAAAATCCAGCACACGTGCTGGTTGCTCATGCCTGTAATACTAGCTACTCAAGGAGCCTGAGACCTGAGGATTGCAGTTCAAAGGCAGGCGGGGGCAGAAAGAGCCATGTGATTTTTATCTCCAATTAACCTCAAGAAGCTGGAAGCAGAGCTGTGACTGCAGTGGTAGACAGCTAGCCTTGAGCAAAAGAACTCAGAGACGGTACCCAGACCATGAGTTCAAGTTCCATGACTGGGAAAAAAAACACACTTTTGTTTCCATTTCTTGGAGTACATCTCAATAAATACTATTTAATATGATCAGATGCTAGAACAATGTCTTAAGCATTGGTTTGTCCTGTACCACTGTCCAAGATCTTTCTGTCCAGGTTCTTACTCCAAAGGGAGTTAAGCTAAGCCATTAGTCCTGGCTGCTTCTGGGAAGTGGAAGACCCCATGGTGGCAAAGGATGTGCATGGCCAAAGGAGCAGAGAAGTCAGGAAAATCCAAAGCTCTAGCCTGTTGGTGACCACATACTGTCAGGATTTTCAATGTAAGGACAACAAAGCAAAAACTTTAATAATTCTCAGGAGGGGCACCCAGGAGGAAGGGATTTCAAGAATGCCACCATGACCAAAAGTTGGAAATCTATAAACATGATTTGTAAAAATAAAACCAGAAGGTAAAAATCGCATTTAAGGGCTGGGAAGGTGGCTCAGTGGTAGAGCGCTTGCCTTGCATGCCTGAGGCCCTGGGTTCGATTCCTCAGCACCATATAAGCAAAAAGATAAAAGCCGGAAGTGGCGCTGTGGCTCAAGTGGTAGAATGCTAGCCCTGAGCTGAAGAGCTGAGGGACAGTGCCCAGGCCCAGAGTTCAGGCCCCACAACTGGACCCCCCCCCAAAAAAAGAAAAAAAATCACATTTAACTCAAAGGGCTGGAGTGTGGTTTAGGAGTAGAGTACCAGCCTAACAAGTGTGAAGCCCTGAATTCAAGTTCTGAATTTAAACCCCAGTACTGGCCCCTAAATCACTAGAATATAAAAGCTACATTAATCTCAAAAAGTACTTAAACATTGTGAATGTTTAGTATCTGCTTTTGTTACATAAGTAAATCTGAAAAAAAACTTTACTGTGAGTTCCTGAACTTCAAAGAAAAATCCATTGTGTTTGATGATGATAAGTTACTATCTTTCCAATGGAAAAGACCAAAAAGAAAAGCCTTGTGTTGGATATATGACTGAAAAGTCTTGATAAACATTAAGAAAGACTTTTGTATAAAGAATAAACATTCAAAATGGGGCTAAGTATTCTTGCAGGATTCTATTGCACTGAAAATGAGTGAATATAGAGAATACTCAATCTCAGGACAGTTTTACAACTTCTAAATAAATAAGAACCTACTGAATTTTTTTATTGTGAAAATACAGTACAGAGGGGTTACAATTACATGGGCAAGGTAATGAGTGCATTTCTTATCAAGCATTGTTGCCTCCTCCTTTGTTTCCCCTTCCCATCCCTTCCCATCTCCCCCCCTTACCTCTTCCCACACCAAAGTTGTAAAGTTCATTTTTGACATAACATCTTGTACATCTCATTGGTGCAATGGGTCCACCTGTATCCCCATTTAGACAATTTGTTTTTTCCCTTCCTCTCTACAAATTATACCAACATCAAATACAGTGAAAACAGGGGTTATACCGTGGGGGAGGGACATACAAAGCAACAAAGAAATATCTTATAAATATGTTAGACACAATAGCAAGAAAGAAAAAACATTTGAGTCCTTAACTTGGGGTTCATTTCGCTTAACATCAACTGACCATTAACATCTCTGACCATTTCTGTTTGTCTCAGACATATACTAGTTATTGCAACTAAGGGATAATTTTATGAGATATATGAGACAATGTTTACTATACAAATTCTTAGAACACAAATCTTAATAAATTACTTTAATAACGATATCTGTTGCATCATGTTACCATAATTTTAAATTCATATGAAATATGTATTTTTGTAAATCATAAAAATGTGATTAATATGTTAATATGTTTCAGATATTTGAAACCCTCTGAATTACTTGGCCTAAGATGAAGTCCTTTGGATTCTTAGATCTTGAGTTCATGCATGAGTATATTATTAGGCGATTTAAAAAATGACTGGGAATGGGCTGGGAAGGTGGCTCAGTGGTAGAGTGCTTGCCTTGCATGCATGAGGCCCTCCGTTCAATTCCTCAGCACCACATAAGCAGAAAAAGCAGGAAGTGGGGCTGAGGCTCAAGAGGCAGAGTGCTAGTCTACAGCTGAAGAGCTGAGGGACAGTGCCCAGGCCCAGAGTTCAGACCCCACAACTGACAAAAAAAATACTGGGAAAAGGAGAGTGAGAAAAGTAAAGATAATTAAAATTAAAATGCTTCACAGGGCACTGGTTGCTCACACCTGTAATCCTAGAAGCTCAGGAGCCTGAGATCTGAGGATCCTGGTTCGAAGCCAGACCAGGCAGGAAAAGTTTTTGAGACTCTTATCTTCAATAAAATACCCAGAAAAAGCTGGAAGTAGTGCTGTGACTCAAGTGGTAGAGAATGAGCATTAGCCTTGAGCAAAAGTAGCTCAGGGACAGTACCCAGGCCCAGAGTTCAAACCCCAGGACCAGCGGAGAAGGAGGAAGAGGAGGAGGAGGGGGGGGAGAAAGAAAATGCTTCTAATAATTATAGCATAAAAATAACAATTAGTACAATTAAGATTAATAGGCTTTGCCAGAGAACCACGCAGACATCCAGGTAAAGAAAGCAAAGAAAGGTTTATTGCCTGGAAAGGGGGGCCGGCAAGACTCCTTTCTACAAGGGAGGAATGAGAAGTACCAGCTATTGTCTGGGGTGACCTATATAACCTAGAGGGTTTAGGAGGAGCTAGAAGGCGCTAGGAAGCGGAGATCCTGGTGTGAACATGCAGGCCAGGGGCTCCAACATGTCTGACTAGGATTTACAGCTGCTATGCAAATGGTAGATAAGGATCCTGCAACTGCCCAAACCTGAAGGTCAATCTAAGGGGCTCTTGTTGCCTTATATGGTGGTAGCTGACCCAGAGAAGTGCTATCCCAAGGCAAAGGGTGTTGGAAGTTGATTATTTACTGCCTTTACTACTTGGGCCTGGTGTTGCCTAGGAAGGGAGCATGCTAAGCTATGGAGAAGGGAAGGAGTGGACTAAGCTACGGGAAGGGACTCATTTCACTAACATTACGTAAATAACCATGAGAGGGAAAGGTGAGGGCTAAGGAAGAAGGTGAATATGGTCAGGATAATTTATAAACATATATGTAAATAAAACAATAAAACATGTAGAAATTGTTTCAAGAAGGGTGAGAGTACGGGGAGTGAGTGACAGAGGGATTGAGTATGATTTGAGCATTTTATGCTTTTGTGAAAGTGTTACAATGAACATCCCTCCTTGTACAACTGAAAGTTTCTAATAATATTTTTAAAAATATGAGTCAGACACAGTGGCTGAAGCCTGTAATTCTTGTTACTTGGGAGGCAGAGATCAAGGGATCATGGTTTGAGGCTAGCCAACATGTAAAATTTCTTGAGAGTTCATGTCCCTCAATGGGTGGGCACAGTAGTGTGTGCCTGTATATCCAAGCTATTGGGGAAATATAACATCTGGGTACACTGGGGCATGCCTGTCATTTCCAGTAGAAGGATACTTGGGCATAAAGTGAAACCTAACCTTGAAATTAGGTGACTTAAGTGGTAGTCCTTAGCAAGCATGAGGCCCTGAGTTCAATTCCCAGTATTGCTAAAATATGTGATAAAATGCAATATGATTAAGAAAAAAACCAAGTCACTAAGATTACACCCATGATCTACTAGCACCCAGGACAGAGTTAGGATATTTTTTTCTTTTTGGTCGGTCATGGTGCCTGTACTCTGGGCCTGGGCCACTGTCCCTCAGCTCTTCAGCTCAAGGCTAGTGTTCTACCACTTGAGCCACAGCGCCACTTCCGGCTTTTTTTCTGCTTATGTGGTGCTGAGGAATCGAACCCAGGGCCTCATGTATTCAAAGCAAGCAATCTACCACTGAGCCAACTTTCCAGCCCAAGTTAGGGTATTTTTGATAAGGCATCAATGGACTTAAACATTCATAGGCTAATGCTATGTCTGATGGGTCAATAGTGTAGTGATATTCAGGATATCAACATTGGTTTTGATGGTATCTTTCAAAAAATAAAAAGCTGGGTGCTGGTAGCTTATATGTGTAATCCTAGCTACTCAGGAGGCTGAGATCTGAGGATCATGGTTCAAAGCCAGCCTGGGCAGGAAAGCCCGTGAAACTCTTATTTCCAATAAACCACAAGAAAACTGGAAGTGGAACTGTGGCTCAAGTGGTGGAGTGCTATCCTTGAGTTGAAGAGCTGAGGGACAGTGCCCAGGCCCAGAGTTCAAGCACAATGACCAACAACAACAAGAAATAAAAGCTAGATGTTACTAGGGCAAAAGATGCCCATGAGTGATGGATATGATGCCAGGAAGACTGTCCAATCACACTGAGTACTCACGTAACTGGTGGCTGTATGGCAAGTAACAAATGTGACTTACTTACTGACAGGTTCCATGTAAAGTGTGTCATCCAATCAAACATCAAGTTGGCCCATAACATGAGGTTATGCTACCAAGGTGAATGGGGCCAGCCCCTCAGCAGTCACCATTGTCTGTTCTCTATAGCAACTGAAAGCTGCCTGTGTAGTTACTCAACAAAACTTTAAAACATCTTCCCCAGGAGCCCAAAAAGGCTGACTTGATCACCCAGAAGCAGCAGACATCAATATGCTACCACACCAAGTGTGAGGCCACTTTTGCCACTTACTCCCCACCCAAGATGCTGGAGAAGGTTAATCAGAGCCTCAGACTCTTGGTCACATTACCAGCAAGGCCGGCTTCCTGGTCTGCCAGAATAACTGTTTCACTATCATCTCTGCAGAGATTCATAGGGCTGAGTATCTCCTGCTACCTGGGGAGGCTAAAAGTAAGTATTCCTTTCTTAAAGCATTGTCACTTCTGTGGTTCTATTTATTCCCAAGAAAATGAAAGGTTTATTAATGCTACATTTAATGGTTATATTAAATGAGTATTGCTTCCACTTATGTTTCTAGGCTTCTCAATTAGTCTTATTATGTCATTTATCTTTTTCATTCTCGATCTATTCCATGTGTCTGTGAAATTTATCCAGTGTGTCTTTTCAATAGATGGATACAGATAAAATCAAAGGCAGATGTGAGAATCATTCATACTCAAGTCAAACTTCCTCAACACATCTCATATAAAGAACTTATTTAAATCATTGAATGAGGACATAATCATATAATAGAAAAAAACTATCTTCCAGGAAGCAATTCATATTTCAAGCTTCTTAGAGTTTAAAATTATTTTATTTCTTTCTGATTAACCTGTTTTTTGTCTTTTCAAGGACATAATTGTTTGTTGGTTTTTTCACATTTGTTTATTTTTATTATAAGCATGCTATACAGAGGAGTTACAGTTACATGAGTAAGGTAATGAGTACATTCCTTGTCCAACATTGTTACCCATTCTTTTGTTTTTCTCCTACTATCCCTTCCTTCCCCCATTCCTCCTTCACCCACAAAGTTGAAAAGTTCATATCTGTCATAGTGTCTTGTGATTATCGTTGTTGCAATGGGTCATCCTTTGTCCTTTTTTCAGCACTTATTCCTCTTCCCTTCCCCTAATCAGATATATACAAGACACAGGGTACCAGAATAAAAGACAGAGATTGCCAGGGATAAACCAATGGAAAAAGAAAATTGAAATACAATAAAAAGAAAGAACTAGATACAGTACATCAGCAACAACAAGGTCAACAACCCAAAAAAAAAGACCTGTTGTTTCCATGTCTTGGAGTTCATTTTAATTAGCATCATTTTGTATGGTCATATGTACATAGCTATTAAACTACTGCGATCCTCTGCTAGGACTACCTTAGGCATATACTAATTATTACAAATGAGAGAAACCATGGAGCCTATGTTTCTTTGGGTCTAGCTTACTTCATTTAATATGATTTTTCCCAAGTCTTCCCATTTCCTTATGAAAAAGGTGATGCCATTCTTTATGATAGAAGCATAAAAATCCATTGTGTGTGTGTGTGTGTGTATAATACCAAATTTTCTTGAACCATTCATCTATTGAGGGGCATCTGGGTTGGTTCCATATCTTAGCTATGTTACCATAATGCTGCAATGAACATAGTTGTGCTGGTAGCTTTAGTGTGGCCTTCCTTGTGATCATTTAGATAAATGCCCAGGAGTGGGATTACTGGATCATAGGGGAGTTCTATGTTCAGTTTAATGAAGAACCTCCATACTGCTTTCCAAAGTGGTTGAAACAGCTTACATTCCCACCAACAGTGTAGTAGCATTCCCTTTTGGCCACACCTGCATCATCTGTTATTATTTGTTTTCTTATAATGGCCATTTTAACTGGGGAGAGGTGGACTCTCAATGTGGTTCCAATTTGTATTTCTTTTTTGGGGGGGAGGGGTCCGGTCGTGGGGCCTGAACTCTGGGCCTAGGGGCTGTCCCTCAGCTCTTCAGCTTAAGGGTAGCGCTCTACCACTTGAGCCACAACACCACTTCTGGCTTTTTTCTTTTTGCTTATGTGGTGCTGAGGAATTGAACCCAGGGCCTCATGCATGCAAGGCAAGCACTCTACCACTGACCACCTTCCCAGCCCTTGCATTTCTTTTATAGCCAGCGATGTTGAACATTTCTTCATGTATCTATTGGCCATTCTTATATCTTCTGCAAGGCAAAGGCTATAGCTAGCAAGATACATAGAAAGCCCACAGTTTGGGAGATTTTTGCTAGTTATATAACAGACAAGGGTCTCATATCCAAAATATACCTAGAGCTCAAAAACTTTAACCCCCCAATAACAAATCCTCAAAGAAAAAACCACCCCATTAAATAACTGTTCTAAAGAATTAAAAAGAGACTTCTCTGGGTTGCTATTGTTTTTTTAACAAAAGACTTTCATAGTGTGCAATTATTCACAGACAGTGGGAACATCCTATGAGAATAGCCTAGACTCCAGTCTTAGTTTTCTTAACCAATCTGAGTTCTGCGCTCTTTGAGCCACAGCTATTGGCCTACAGTGGGGGCAGGTTACTGGGCAAAAGCAGTAAGAGATTCTTTGGATAGTGACAAGTCACAGGAGTGATTCTTTGTAGATGTTAGATTATTTATTTTTTAACTGTATTTTTCTTTGTCTTTTCTTTTTTGGTACTGGGGATCGAACCCAGGACATTGCCCTAGATTATTTATTTTTAAATATGATGATTTGAAGCTACAAATGCAGAACTGTCTCTTGCCCCACTCATCAAATTAATAGGAAGATGGTCAGGACTTAACTAGAATAGTAAAATTTCTCTTTATTCCTTTATGGCCCTAATTATTTTTCCTTCCTCTTCTTTTTTTTTTTTTTGTCGGCCGTGGAGCTTGAACTCTGAGCCTGGGAGCTGTCCCTGAGCTCTTCAGCTCAACGTGAGTATTCTACCACTTGAGCCACAATGCCACTTCTGGTTTTCTGGTGGTTAATTGGAGGAACATGTCTCACGGATGACCCTGCATGGACTGTCTTTGAACTACGATTCTCAGATCTCAGCCTCCTGAATAGCTAGGATTACAGGTGTGAGCTAAAGGCACTCGGCTATTTTTCCTTTATATATGTATATGTATACATATATATATATATACACACACACACACATAGACACACACATATATATATTTCCTTCATATATATGCATATATATTTCTTAATTTTAAAATAGTTGGGGACTATCAGTCTTTTAAAAACAATGTCGAGGGGCTGGGAAGGTTGCTCAGTGGTAGAGTGCTTGCCTCGCATGCATGAGATCCTGGGTTCAATTCCTCAGCACCACATAAGCAGAAAAAGCCAGAAGTGGTGCTGTGGCTCAAGTGGTAGAGTGCTAGCCTTGAGCTGAAGAGCTG